>NW_024064356.1:0-187652 GCF_009727055.1 Benincasa hispida | reverse complement strand
AAGTGCGATAGCATATCCCACGGTCTCTCTCGTTAGGTTGAAAAAAGTTTCTACGCATCGCCTTGGGTACCCTGGGAGTGTCCCCCTATGGATGGCAGTTTTGCGCATTTCTTTATTTGATTTCTTGTATAGGATAAGGTTACTTAGTCTCTTGTCCTAATCTGCTTCTTCCTTACGATGGGCGCATTAGGGCGGGACTCTAGGGCCGAAAACGAGGGGTTACACTTACGCGGAATTGTTAAGGGTTAACAGTTATGGACCAAATAAATGGTGATTGTTAGGTTCAGTTCCAAGAGTTGGTTCTGCCTAATGGTTGAGAGTGTCTCATTTCTAGTGAAGGGGCATCTAATCACCCATCGGTGATGTTTATCCCACCTCGCTGGGACATCATTGCAAAATAGAAGTCTTAATCATTCAGGGTACTTGGTAACTGTTTTGCTAAAACTAATTGGTTAAAATGTGGTTTAAAAAATCCTTATAAAAGTTTTTTTTTTTTTTCAGAAACGGATTTAAAAATGCCTACAACCATTATTGCATCGCTAAGTGCCGAAAAACTAACTGGCGATAACTACGCTAGTTGGAAACATATGATCACGACGATACTCATCATGAGGATCTTATGTTCACCCTTATGGAGGTTTGTCCTCCTATTAAAACTCCAAACGTCGCTTGAAATGTTCGTGAGGCGTACAAGCAATGGACATGGGTGAAGAAGAAGGCCCAAGCCTATATCCTGGCCAGTCTTAGTGACTGTTGGCCAAGAAACATGAGCCCATGGTCTCAGCGCGTGAGATCATGAAGTCCCTGTGAGGGATGTTCGGACAACAATCTGAATAGCTCAAGCATAAGGCTCTAAAATACATCTTCAACTCCAAAATGGAGAAAGGTACCTCTGTTCGTGAACATGTGCTTAACATGATGGTCTACTTCAATGTAATGGAGATGAATGAGTCTAGAATCTATGAGTGCATTCAGGTTAGCATAAACCTACATTCATTGCTGGAGAGCTTCCTCCACTTTGTTAGCAATGTGATTCTTAACAAAGTGGAATATACCCTTAAAACTCTCCTCAACAAGTTGCAGACATACCAATCTTTACTGAAAAGTAAGGAAAGGAAAAGGGGTGAGGCAAATGTTTTTGTTGGGGTTGATGCCCTAAAGTCTTGTGCCCTGTAGTTTGTAAATAGATTGTACGAACGCTTGTGTTGTATAATAAATGATATTTACTTCACATCTTGTATTTTACTCAGTTGCTTGTTTTATTTGCTTTACCACAAACCAATAAACATAAAATCCCTGGTTATCTGTATGTGACTCAAGCATGTATGTGGTGACATACAAATGGATCATATCTTGAGTGATAACCGAAATGGTCTGTAGTATATGGATATAGGAGGGAAACCTTATCCTGGTAACGTTACAGATGCAACCTGCCTTGTAGAATGGTCACAAGTGTTGTGATGTCATAGATGGTCTGATCTTGATCATTCGTGTTGGGGACATGCGAGTGGGGGCGTCTTATACAAAGAGTTTGTATAAGACCTAACCACGAAGTGTTAACGTCTTGTTATATAACACCGTTCATGACAGAGACTTCACTTCACTAGGATGACCATAGGTAACATGACCTCAATCCTGAATGAGTTAGGAACTCCTGTCATTGAGGGCAGTCCTTTGATTTGTATGGGTGCGAGTGGCCAGGTCGCCAATTCAAACCTACCATTTTAGGGATTCGTCTAATTTGGGAGCTGGGAACTCAGCTACACAAGATGGAATTCACTCCTTCCCCAAGGCAGGGGTAAATAGATAGATGGCTCCCTTAAGGGCTGATTCCGGGGCTTGAATGATGTGATGCCACACACCTTCTCTTGGCCCAAGAGGTGTTCATACATAGTTGGACTATGTTGTATTGTTCATTAGAGGAATCAGTGGTACTTAAGGAGTGAGATGTAACTACAGGAGCATAATGATAATATGGTCTAGTTGTACTTACGAGCATCTAGGAAAGGTCATCTTACTCATGGTTGGTTATATCTAATGGACACAGAAATATATCTGTGGTAAGAAGAGTTCAACTGTTGGTCTTTAGTGGAATGCCTGACAGTTAACGAATGGTGGATCTCATAGCTAAAGAGTTTAGTCAGCTATTCATGAACTGTTGGAACTTCGAGCCACAGGTCCATTAAGTCTCTTGGGTAGCTTGGATAAAGTCGAAAACCAGTATTTGGGTTAATTTGAAATGTTCAAATTGAAAAGAGGAAGTTTGATTATATATGATATAATTAGACTGGTTAATTATATATGATATAATTGGCCAAATGTATGAAATACATTTTCTTGGAGGAAATTAGATATAAATATGATTTATATCAAGTAGAGGAGAAAATACTATAGTAGATATGTGATATCAAACTATAGGATAAAAAATATAATATGATTATATTTATTAATTAATTAAATAAATTGGTTAATTATAAGATAATTATGCCAAAAATTTCACATTCGGAAGTGGGTTAGTGGGCAACAACGATTATGGTAACTGATGGGTTAAAATGAAAAATGTTTTCATTTTTGAATAGTTCAATCGATAGTCCGTCATTCGCCCAAGAGAATTCGAAAGCGTGCAGTGTTTTTTAAAACGATCGCTTGAGAGACTATACGATAGCTCTTCTCCGCCTAAATGATCGTCTACCTCGCGTTAAACGATCGCACACTCTCGCTTACACAATCGGATAGCTTTTATAAATGATCGTATAGTGTGCTGATTTAACTAAACGATCGTACACCTTTTCCTAAACGATCGTTCAGTATATCCTAGACGATCGTATAGCTCCTCTAGACGATAAGTACTTCTGCTATGCGATAGCATTGTTTTCCCTCCCAATTGCTTATCGCCTACACGATTTGTATTTCCTCCGTCCTCTGCCAAATTCACCAAAGCCAACCCTTTGGGTTTTCACTCCGAGAATACTCGGGGCTCATTAGTGGTGGTGTTGTCCCCGTTGCGGTCGTGAATTCGCGTTGATCATGTTGCTGCAGTCGACGTTCCCACCAAGCGTTGGTAGATCACTTAGAGGGTTCCGCTGCGTTGGAGTTCTGAAGATTGAAGATTGTCTTCAACTGGTATAGAAATCTGTCCCTTTATGTTATTTGTTGTTAGTAGCATGCCGTTAATTAGAGTTTATTTGCATAACTGTATGTGTTGAATGTATAATGTTATATTTCGGTCACGGTGAGATTGGAGCGATCTGAACGCGCTCATGGAACTCTCGGTATGAGATCTTTCAGTTATATAACAAGACGTTAACACTTCGTGGTCAAGTCATATACAAACTCTTTGTATAGGACGCCCCCACTCACATGTCCCCTATACGAATGATCAAAATCAGACCATCTATGACAAGTCACAACACTTGTGACCATTCCACAAATCGGGCCACATCTATAGTGTTACTAGGATAAGGTTTCCTCCTATATCCATATACTTCAGACCATTTTGGTTATCACTCAAGACATGATCCACTTGTATGTCACCACATACATGCTTGAGTCACATACAGATAACCAGAGATTTTATGTTTATTGGTTTGTGGTAAAGCAAATAAAATAAGTAACCGAACAAAAATACAACATGTGAAGTAAATATCATATATTAATAACACAAGCGTTCGTATATACTATTTCCAAACTACAGGACACGTGACTTTAGGGCATCAACCCCAATAATAACACCGTTCATGAAGAAGACTTCACTTCACTAGGATGACCATAGGTAACATGACCTTAATCCTGAGTGAGTTGGGAACTCCTGCCATTGAGGGCAGTCCTTTGATTTGTATCGGTGCGATGGCCAGGTCGTCGATTCAAACCTACCATTTTGGGGATTTGTCTGATTTGGGAGTTGGAAACTCAACTACACAAGATGGAATTCACTCCTTCCCCAAGGTAGGGGTAAGTAGATAGATAGCTCCCTTAAGAGTTGATTCCAGGGCTTGAACGATATGGCGCCACACACTTTTTCTTGGCCCGAGAGGTGTTCACACATAGTTGGACTATGTTGTTTTGTTCATTAAAGAAATCGGTGGTATTTAAGAATTGAGATGTAACTATAGGGGCAAAACGATAATTTGGTCTAGTTGTACTTACGAGCATCTGTGAAAGGTCATCCTACTTATGATTGGTTATATCCAATGGACACAGAAATATATCTATGGTAAGAAGAGTTCAACTGTTAGTCTTTAGTGGAATGCCTGGCAGTTAACGGATGATGGATGCCATGGCTAAAGAGTTTAGTCAGCTATTCACGGACCGTTGGAGCTTCGAGCAACAGGTCCATTAGGTCCCCTGGGTAGCTTGGATAAAGTCAAGAATCAGTGTTTGGATTAATTTGAAATGTTCAAATTGACAAGAGGAAGTTCGATTATATATTTGATATAATTGGACTAGTTAATTATATATGATATAATTGGCTAAATGTATGAGATACATTATTTTGGAGGAAATTAGATATAAATATGATTTATGTCAAGTAGAAGAGAAAATACCATAGTAGATATGTGATATCAAACTATAGGTTAAAAATATAATATCATTATATTTATTAATATTTTAGTTGGTTAATTATATGATAATTAACATAAAAATCACGTTCGGACTTGGATTAATAGGAATGCATCGGTTATTGTAACCGATGAATTAAAGTGAAATTGGTTTTCATTTTGAATCATCTATCCAAAAAGAAATAGAGCGAGCACATTGGTGAAATCGTAAACGATCGCTTAAAAGAATCGAGAGCCTATACGATAGCCGCTCTGCGTCTAAACGATCGTCTACCTCGTGCCTAAACGATTCACACTAGTTTCTACACGATCGGATAGCTTACCTAAACAATCATATTGTGTGCCGAGTTTGCTAAACGATCGTTCAGTAAAACCTACATGATCGTGTAGTTTCTCCTAAACGATAAGCATTGTGCTATAGGATAACGCCTTTTCCCTCCTACTATCTTATCGCCTACACGATCTAGACTTCCTTCTTCCTCTACCAAATTCACCAAAGACCACGCTTTGGGTTCTCACTCGAGAATACCTAGGGCTCTTTTCTGGTAGTGTCTTCCCCGCGGCGTTTGTGTTCGTGCAGTTGTTAGGGCGTTGGTTGATCGGGTAGAGGTTTCCACTGCGTTGAGTTCCGAAGTTTGAAGAAAGTATTCGATTGGTATGACAACTCTCTCCCTCGTTTATTTCTTGTTCAAAGCATGTTAATTATGATTTATTTGCATAACTGTGCGTGTGAATGTATATTGTGTATTTTGGTCACGATGAGATCGGAGTGATTCGAACGTGCTCATGGAACTCTTCAATTGGTATGACAACTCTCTACCTCAGGGACAAAGTCTGCACTTTCTATTTCTAACTTTGGAAAGGGGAAGAAGAAGAAAGGTGGTAGGGGAAAAGAGAAGCCACCTACTAACCAACCACCTGTCGCCCAGAGGAATAGGCGTCTGCCGGTTGACAAGGGAAAATGTTTCCACTGCAACCAAGACGGACATTTGAAGAGGAATTTTCCTCGCTATCTGAAGGAAATGAAGGCCTCCAAGGCTAAGGCCAAGGCGAACAAAGGTAAATGTGATTTTCGTGGAATAATGATTCTGCCTGGATAATTGATTCGGGCGCCACTAATCATGTTTGTTCTTTTTTTCAGGGGAATAGATCCTTGCGAAACTCGAGGCTTGTGAGATGACGATGCGAGTAGGCATCGAGCACGTTGTCTTAGCTGTGGCAGTGGAAGGAATCCAGTTAACTTTACAAAATAGATTTCTTGTTTTAAAAGATGTATTTGTAGTTCTTAAATTAAAAAGGAACTTAATTTCTATAAAGTGCTTGCTACAATGTAAATATACTCTTTCGTGTAATGTGGATAAAGTGTTTATTCATAAAGATGGAGTATAAATTTGTACACCTAAACTGGAAAATAACTTATATGTGCTAAGATTGTTAGCCTTAAGTTCCCTCCATAACATAGAGATGTTTAAAACTGTCGTAACTCAATCTAAATATCAACGCATTTCTCCAAAAGAAAATGTTAAACTTTGGCACCTTTGATTAGGGTACATCAATCTCAAAAGGATTGAGAGATTGGTGAAGAATGGTCTTCTAAGCGAGTTAGAAGAAAATTCTTTACCAGTGTGTGAATCTTGCCTTGAGGATAAGATGACTAAAAGACCTTTTACTGAAAAAGGTTATCGAGCCAAAGAACCTCTAGAGGTAGTGCATTCTAACCTTTGTGGTCCTGTGAATGTGCGAGACAGGGGAAGCTATGAGTATTTTATCAGTTTTACTGATGATTACTCTAGGTATGGGTATATTTATCTGATGCAACAGAAGTCTGAATCCTTTGAAAAGTTCAAAGTGTTCAAGGCTGAAGTTGAGAATGCATTGGATAGACGGATTAAACTACTTTGATCAGATCGAGGTAGAGAGTTTTTGGATTTGGGATTCCAGGACTATTTGATAGAACATGGAATCATTTCCCAACTCTCAGTGTCGGGTACACCTCAGTAGAATGGTGTAGCAGAGAGGAGAAACGGAACCTTGTTGGGCATGGTTTGTTCAATGATGAGTTACGCTTCCTTACCGGACTCGTGTTGGGGTTTTGCAGTGGAGACTGCAGTATACATACTCAACTTTGTTCCTTCCAAGAGTGTTGTGAGATCACTTCTAGAGTAGTGGAACGGGCGTAAAGCTAGTTTATATCACTTCCGCATATGGGGTTGCCTAGCACATGTGCTTGAGGATAATCCCAAGAAATTGGAACCACGGTCGAGGTTGTGCCTCTTTATAGACTACCCTAAAGGTAAACGAGGGGGTTATTTTTATGATCCATCGAAAAATAGGGTGTTTGTTTCCACTAATGCTACTTTCCTGGAGGAGGATCATATTAGGGAGCACAATCCACGTAGTAAAGTCGTGTTACGTGAGCTTTCCAACGAAACTACTAAAACTTCAACAAGAGTTGTTGAAGGGCCTACTTCATCAACAATGGTTGTTGATGATAGTTCATTTGGCAGGTCGGTTCTACCTCAAGAGTTGAGGGAACCTCGATGCAGTAGGAGGGTTACGAACCCACCCATTCGCTATCTGGATTTCACTAAAATCCTGGCTATGGTAGCCGATGGCGACGTTGAGGATCCGTTGTCTTAGCAGAAGGCAATAGAGGATGTTGACCGGGATGAATGGGTCAAAGCCATAGATCTCGAGATGAAGTCGATGTACTTCAACTCAGTGTGGATCTTATAAAATAGCCTGATGGGGTAAGACCTATAGGTTATAAATGGATCTACAAGAAGAAACGGGGTACCGATGGGAAGGTGCAAACTTTCAAGGCTCGACTTGTGGCAAAGGGTTAAAGTCGATCCGCATCCTCCTGTCCATTGTTGCTTTCTCGCTTGTTGCCATGTTAAAGTCGCTTGTTGTCTACTATGAGTAGACTTTCTCGCTTGTTGCCATGTTAAAGTCGATCTGCATCCTCCTGTCCATTGTTGCTTATGATGATTATGAGATCTGGTAAATGTACGTCAAGACGACCTTTCTGTATGGAAATCTTGAGGAAATCATTTATATGGTGCACCCTGAGGGATTCATTGCCCAAGGTCAATAGCAAAAAGTTTGCAAACTGAATCAGTCCATTTATGGGTTGAAACAGGCATCTCGATCTTGGAATATTTGGTTTGATACTGCGATCAAATCATACGGCTTTGACAAAATGTTGAGAAGCCTTGTGTCTACAAAAAGATCTTCAACGGTTCAGTAGTTTTCATAGTGTTTATATAGACAATATCCTACTCATTGGGAATGATGTAGGTCTACTGACTGCAATTAAGATCTGGCTAGCGACCCGATTTCGAATGAAATATTTGTGAGAGGCTCAATTTGTTTTGGGTATACAGATCTTTCGAAATTGTAAGAATAAAGTGCTAGCGCTATCTCAAGCATCGTACATTGACAAGATGTTGCTCAAATACTCGGTGCATGACTCCAAAAGGGGCCTACTGCCGTTCAGACATGGAGTCACTTTGTCTAAGGACATGTGTCCTACCTTCACTAAGATGCCTCAAGAGGTTGACAAGATGAGACGGGTCCCATATGCATCTGTCATTGGCAATTTGATGTATGCGATGGTCTGTACTAGGCCAGACAAGTGGGAGACCACAGTTAGGAACATCCTGAGGTATATTCGAAGAATGAGGGACTACATGCTCGTGTATGGGTCTAGGGATTTGATCCTTACTGGATACACAGATTCTGACTTTTAGACTGATAAGAACTCTTGGAAGTCCACTTCAGGGTCAGTTTTTACTCTTAACGGAGGAGTTGTAGTATGACAAAGCACTAAGTAGCGGTGCATTGTTGACTCCACTATGGAGGTCGAGTACGTAGTGGCTTGTGAAGCTGTTAAGGAGATCGTTTGGCTTAGGAAGTTCCTGAAAAAGCTAGAAGTTGTTCCAGATATGTCTAGGCCCATCACCCTCTATTGTGAAATATTGGTGCTATGGCGAATTCCAAGGAGCCCAAGAGTCACAGGCGCGACAAACACATAGAACAGAAGTATCATCAGATCCGAGAGATAATGCATTGAGGGGACGTGATCGTCACGAAGATCACTTTGAAGCACAACATTGTTGACCCATTTACGAAGGCTCTCACAGCTACAATGTTTGAGGATCACCTTCAGAGTATGGGTCTACGGGACCGCCTGCTGCTAGACTATGGCAAGTGGGAGATTTTTATGTATTGGGCCTTAGTGCCTTAATTTATTGTTTTGTACTAGTTTTATGTACACCCCACTTGCTTTAGGACAAATGGGAGATTGTTGGGGATAATACCCTAAACTCTCGTGTCTTGTAGTTTGTAAACACAATTTTGTACGAACACTTGTGATGTATAATGTATGATATTTTCTTCACTACTTGTCTGTGAATATTGGATATTCTACTTGCTTTACCACAAACCAATAAACTAAAATCCCTGGTTGTCTTTATGTAACTTAAGCATGTATGTGGTGACATACAAGTGATCATGTCTTAAGTGATAACCAAAATGTTCTATAGTATATGGATATAGGAGGGAAACCTTATCCTGGTAACGCTATAGATGTGGCCCGCTTTGTAGAATAGTTATAAGTGTTGTGATTTGCTACATATGGTCTGATCCTGACAATCATGTGGGGATGTACGAGTGAGGGGTCCTATTCAAAGTGTTTGTATAAGACCTAACCATGAAATGTTAACATCTCGTTATATAACATCGTTTATGACAGAGACTTCACTTCACTAGGATGACCATAGGTAACATGACCTCAATCCTGAGTGAGTTGGGAACTTCTGCCTTTGAAGGCGGTCCTTTGATTTGCATGGGTATGAGTGATTAGAACGCCGACTCAAACCCACCACTTTGGGGATTTGTCTGTACTTACAAGCATATGTGAAGGGTTATCGTACTGTTGATTGGTTATATCCAATGGACATAGAAATATATCTGTGGTAAGAAGAGTTCAGTTGTTGGTCTTTAGTAGAATGCTTGGTAGTTAACAGATGGTGGATCTCGTGGCTAAAGAGTTTAGTCAGCTATTCATGTATAGTTAGAGCTTCGAGCCATAGGTCCATAAGGTCTCCTTCGTAGCTCAATGGATTCAAGTTGAGAATCAGCTTTTTGGGTCAGTTTGAAATGTTCAAATTGACAAGAAGAATTTCGATTATATATGATATAATTGAACTGGTTAATTATATATAATATGATTGACTTTATATATGAGATACATTAATTGGAAGAAAATGGATATAAATATGATTTATATCTAATGGAAGAGAAAACACTATGGTTTATATGTGATATTAAACTATAGATTAATGAATATCATATGATTATATTTATTATTTTATTTTGACAATTATAGGATAATTGAACGTCATTTTCTCCGTAATCGTGCGTTAGTGGGAAGTTTTAATAAGTTTTCATAACTAAAGAATAAAATGAAAATTTTTTCATTTTGTAAGGGATCACGGAATTCGCTCAAGTAAAATGTGTTGCCTATCATTTAATAAAAACAGAGACTATACGATAGCTTAAATATACTTCACGATCGCATACACACACGCACCATCTTCTAAACGATCGCCTACGTTTTACTAAATGATCATATAGCACCCAAGCTTTACTAAATGATCCTATAGACGATTGTTGCCTATTTCCTACATGATCGTGTATTTCACCTAAACGATCAAGTATATTGTCTATACGATAGACTAAGACTTTTCCCACTTGCTTGATCGTTGTATACGATCTTCATGCCTTCTTCCCTCTACCAAATCCCAATAGAGCCCACTCTTTGGATTCTCACACCTAGAATACCGAGGGTCCCAAGTGGTGGTGTCATCCCCATCCTTCTGTACGTGTGAAGGCCATTTGTGGACGATCGGTGGTGTTGTTGAACAATTGGCTTGACGTTCTGCGAGAGCAAGAGAAACCGATTACCTTGGAGAAAGCGAGATTTTGCTGTGAAGAAAGGTTCTTCGACTAATAAGTTTTCTTGTTCTCTCATTATTTAATCTTAAAGTATGCCGACAATTTATAGTATGATGCATATCTGTATGTTTGAATGTAAATGTGGTAATTCTGCCACAATGTCTTTGGAAAGATCCACTTCCACTAGGAGGTACTCTTGTATAAGAGTTCCTTCAAAATCAAGTTCTATTTAACTCGGGAACTACATAAACATCATTCAGAATGATAAACTTCTTCTGTAAAGTCAACTGGAGTCCTCCCACTGCTACAGCTGAGACGATGTGTCCGGTGCCTACTCGCATCGTCATCTTTCTAGCCTCAAGCTGCTACAAGGATCTAATCCCCTGAAAAGAAGAACAAACATGATTAGTGGCCCTAGAGTCAATAATCCAAGTAGAATCATCATTCTTCACTAAACAGGTTTCCAAAACTAGTAAATCATATTTACCTTGTTTTGCCTTGGCCTTAGCCTTCTTCTTCTCCTTTATCCAACGTGGACAATTTCACTTCCAATGCCCATCTTGGTTGCAATGGAAACACTTTTCCTTGAAAAACTGGCACCTTCCCCGTTGGGTGACAAATTGTGGGTTAGTAGGTGTCTTCCCCTTCCCCTTATCACCCTTCTTCCTCTTCCACTTGGAAGTGTTAGAAGTACAAGATGCAGACTTTGTTCCTGAGCTCGAACCTTTATAAATATTTTTTTGATGACGAGGCAACATTTACCTCACCAACCTTCTTCTCCTTCTTTTCAGCAAGGATTGGAATGTCTGTAACTCGTTAAGGAGAGTTGTAAGGGTATAGTTCACTTTGTTTAGTATAGCGTTACTAATAAGCAAGTGGGAGAGTTTAGAGTCTAACATATAAACCGATGCTTAATCATTTATTAAAGGCACACAATCGTATAGGTAATCAGGTCTGATTGTTTAGACGATCGTTTAGTGAATCTCGCTCAGGCACACGATCGCTTAGTAAAAGCTACACGATCGTTTAGGAAACTGCGCGTGTACACGATCATTTAGGAAACACTTGAGCTGTCGTGTAGGCTCTCGTTAGCTAAACGATAGGCAGTGTGCAACTTGTGAAGCGATTATCTGATTCCATTTCCAAAATGAAAATCATTTTTATTTTATCCTTCAGTTATGAAAAACTGAATGAATCCTCCCACTTTCACACATAGTTATGGAGAAAACCACCAACAATTATCTCATAATTGTTTTAATTATAAATAAATATAATAACTAACTTATCATATTATATTTATAACTTATAGTTTTAATATCATAACATATGCAACATTAAACGATTGTTCTTTTCTCATTTAGTTGATATAAATCATATTTATCATTTCCCTCCAATTCATGTATCTCATACATCATTTCAACTATATCATATATAATTGAACCAATTTAGTCATATCATATACAATCAAACTCCCTCTTGTCAATTTGAACACTTCAAACTAACCCAAAAACTTATTCTCAACTTGAATCCATTGAGCTACTAAGGGGACCTTATGGATCTATAGCTCGAAGCTCCAATGATACGTGAATAGCTGACTAAACTCTTTAGCCACGAGGTTCACCATCTGTTAACTGGCGGGCACTCCACTAAAGACCGGCAACTGCACTCTTCTCACACAGATATATTTCTGTGTCCATCGGATATAACCAGTCAATAGTATGATAACCCTTCACAGATGCTCATAAGTACAACTGGGACAGTTTACCGTTTTGCCCCTGTAGTTACATCTAACTTCTTAAGTATCACTGATCCCTCAAATGAACAATACATCGTAGTCCTACTATGAGTGGACACCTCTTGGGCTATGAGAAGGTGTGTGGCGCCACATCGTTCAAGCTCCGAAATCAGCCTCTAAGGGAGCAATCTATCTCCACATACATGTACGATGTGGCGCTGTAATGGGAAATATATATGTAGTGGGAAGAGTGTAGCTGCCGGTCTTTAGTGGAGTGTCCGACAGTTAACAGATGGTGGATATCGTGATCAAAGAGTTTAGTCAGTTATTCACGTACCGTTGGAGCTTCAAGCTACAGGTCTATAAGGTCCCCTTCGAAGCTCAATGGATTAAATTGAGAATTAGTTTTTGGGTTAGTTTGAAGTGTTCAAATTAACAAGAGGGAATTTGATTATATATGATATAATTAAATTGGTTTAATTATATGTGATATAATTGATTTGATGTATTAGATACATTGATTGGAGAAATTGATATAAATATGATTTATATTAAATAAAGGACAAAAGATCTATGATTTAAATATTACATATGATGTGATATTCAAACAATATGTTATAAATATAATATGATAAGTTAGTTATTATATTTATTTATAATAAAAACAATTATGTGATAATTATTTGTTGGTTATTTATTTTCTCCGTTAACTGTAAAAGTGGGAGGTTATTTTTAGTTTTAATAACTGAAGAATAAAATGAAAAATGTTTTCATTTTATGTACATCGATTCATTATTGATTTCTAATTGATCGCTCACGAGAGACTATACGATAGCCCTCACGAGAGACTAAACGATCGAGCGAGAGATTACTAGATGATCAAGTACTCACTGTCTATACGATAGACAAAACCATTCTCCAACTTACTTGATCGTGTAGCTCGATTGTGTACTTCTTCCTTCCCTCCACCAAATTCACACAGAGCCCACACCTCCTGGATTTTCACTTCGAGAATACCAAGGTTGCCAAGTAGTAGTGTCGAGAGGTTGTTGTTCGAGGATCAGACAGTTTGTGATTGTGACTAGAGCGAGAGATTATTGTACGATTGCTCACGAGAGCGAGAGATTTCCAGAAGAAGAGTTCTTCGAAGGTATGTCTCTCAATTCCTTTTGTTTTAGTAAGAAAGCATGTTGTAATTTTCTTGTTTGTGAATGCATTTATTCTTTCACAATGGGCTTGGAAAGATCTTATTTCCGCTCACTGGTTCTCTTGAATAAGAGTTCCTTCAATTGGTATCAGAGTCAGGTTGTTATGATATTCCAAATCCATTGATGTATTGAATTGTATTTACATTCTTGGTGGGTAGCATGTCTACATTATGTTTAAGTGTTAAATGTATTTGTGGATGTGGATTAATGGAGTTTCTGGGATGATTGCCTCTGGTTATTTTTGTTTTTACATTTCAAAGTTAATTGCAAGGGCCCCTGTGTTTTTGGACATATTAATTTGCTATCGAGTCTGTAATTCAAAGAGTATGAATCTGTAAGAGTCGCTCGTGATGAAGCTTCAAGGCATGGAGATGCAGTTTACTTCAAGGAAGAAGAAGACCAAGAGTCGGTCAGATCATTTAGCCCAGGCTAAACGATCGTTTAGATTTGGATAAATGATCGAGTAGAAAAGTTCTAACTCGATCGTGTAGCATTTACTAAATGATTGTATGGCTAATGCTAAATTAATGAGTAAAGTGTTTACTTAATCGGTTTGCGTTGGCTACTTGATCGTGTAAACGATGAGGGTAAATGATCGTTGAGTATGGGATACTCATTGCATGGTACGCGCACGCACTAAACGATCGTGTAGGCCAGCATGCTTCATCGCATAGTCACTGGCTACATGATCACTAGATAAATGTTACACGGTTCTTGCTCTTCGATCGTCTAGATGATCATGCTTCATCGCATAGTTGTCATCTACACGATCGTTTAAGGTTGCGTTTAAACTTGGTGTGCTGCACGATCGAGTGGCCTTCATGCTTCATCGTATAGTCAAAGGTACTCGAACGTTGCTACACGATCGTGGTTACTCGACCAACTTTACTAGACGATCACAAGAAAAAGCTACACGATCATGGAATGAGGCTTTGCCTAGGCGATTTAAGACCCGATTCGCCTGTTTGAACAGGTTTACTCGATGGTTTAATGTAATAGATAGATTTATTTCCAATTTTTTAGGCTAATCATCCCAGTCCATTAATATTTATTTCAAATTTTTTAGGCTATTCATCCCAGTCCATTAATTTTGGTGAATGTACATGAGATGTATGTTTAAATTATATGTCATATAGTTTTAAATCCCACCATAGGTTATGAATTTTGTCATGCATCATCTCTATATTATAAGAGTTATGATATAGTAGCTTACATGATTAAATTACTTCAAGAGCATACTCATGCATCATATAATATAAGAGTTATATTTATGCATGCATTAAGCATATTCATGCATCATCTTTATATTATAAATATTATAGTGTAAGGGTGTATGAAAGCATGTATGCTTAGTTCATTACTACTTTATATAAGAGTTATTTATAGTAATGAATGGACATTGCATGAAGCATGACACATAGGTTAAATTTATAAGAGTTATAAATACCTAGTCTAGCTTAGCAATGTGGATGATTTTGGTTGTTTCCTTTTATAAGAGTTATAATAAAAATTAGAACTAAAATCAATAAGAAAGACATGCATGCAAACTTAGACTTGAATTATGTTTTAAAAGAGTTGTAAAATTTGATGGAGATAGACCTAAGATCTTGGTTCTGATGAGATTAGAAACCTAAGTTTAATCTTTTAATCAGTTTAACAGGATTAAATCGACTAATAAAAGATTAAATATGTACCAAATCTATCCATAAGGGACCTTTTGTCTAAGGCGGGTTCTTTCTAGGCTGGGGTACTTAAGTTGACGGAAACATAACACCCTTACCTGGGAACCTACCTGAAAAGGTGAATTAGATAGACTTGTTGCATGCATATAAATTTAATGATATTCCGTTAAAGTGTTTAATGGGACTTGATTTGAACTTGTTTAATTATCAAAAACAAGAGTTGTTTTTTAGCAAATTAAACTCACACTTAGATAAAATCAGTAACCGGATTGTCTAAGTTAATGAATCCCTATGTAGAACATTCAGTGTGAGTCATGCCATGAACGCGAGATGACTAAAATACCTTTTACTGGAAAAGGTTATTGAGCCAAAGAGCCTCTAGAGGTAGTGCATTCAGATCTTTGTAGTCCGATGAATGTGCGAGCCAGGGAAGACTACGAGTATTTCATCACTTTTATTGATAATTACTCCTAGTATGGATATGTTTATTTGATGCAACGGAAGTCAAAATCCTTTGAAAAGTTGAGTTCAAGGCTTGGATAAATGGATTAAGACACTTCAATTAGATCGGGGTGGAGAGTTTTTGGATTCTGAGTTCTAGAACTATATAATAGAACATGGAATCGTTTCCCAACTTTCAGTGCCTGGTACACCTCAGCAGAATGGTGTATCGGAGAGGAGGAATAGAACCCTGTTGGACATGGTTTGTTCGATGATGAGATACGCTTCCTTATCGGACTTGTTTTGGGATTTTGCAGTGGAGACTGCAGCTTATATCCTCAGCTGTGTTCCTTCCAAGAGTGTTGCCAAAACAACTTTGGAGTTGTGGAACGGGCGTAAAGCTAGTTTGCGTCACTTTCGCATATGAGGTTGCCCAGCATATGTGCTTGAGGTTAATCCAAAGAAACCGAAACCACGTTTAAGGTTGTGCCTATTTGTAGGCTACCCCAAAGGTACACGAGGGGGTTACTTTTATGATCCTAAGGAAAACAAGGTGTTTGTGTCGACAAACGCTACCTTTCTTGAGGAGGATCATATGAGGGAGAACAGTCCACATAGTAAAATCGTGTTATGTGAACTTTCCAACGAAACTACTGAAGCTTCAACAAGAGTTGTTGAAGGGTCTGCTCCATCAACAAGAGTTGTTTATGGAAGTTCATCTGGCAAGTCAAATCCACCTCAAGAGTTGAGGGAACCTCAACGTAGTGGGAGGGTTGTGAACCCACCTATTTGCTATATGGGTTTCACTGAAATCCTAGCTATGGTAGTCGATGGCGAGGTTAAGGATCCATTATCTTATCAGAAGGCAATGGAGGATGTTAACCGGGATGAATGGATCAAAGCCATGGATCTGAGATGGAGTCTATGTACTTCAACTCAGTATAGGATCTTATAGATCAAAATGATGGGGTTAAACCTATAGGTTGTAAATGGATCTATAAGAGGAAACGGGATGCCAATGGGAAGGTGCAAACCTACAAGGCTAGACTTGTGGCAAAGGGTTATACCTAGGTAGAGGGAGTTGACTATGAGGAGACTTCTCATTTGTTGCCATGTTGAAGTCTATCCGCATCCTCTTGTCCATTGCTTCATATTATGATTATGAGATATGGCAAATGGATGTCAAGACTGTCTTTCTGAATGGTAATCTTGAGAAGACCATATATATGTTGCAGCCCGAGGGATTCATAGCCCAAGGTCAAGAACAAAAGGTTTGCAAACTGAATCGGTCCATTTATGAGCTAAAACAGGCATCTTGGTCTTGGAACATTAGGTTTAATACTGCAGTCAAATCTTATGGCTTTGACCAAAACGTTGATGAGTCTTGTGTCTACAAGAAAATCATCAACAATTCAGTAGTTTTCCTAGTGTTATATGTAGACGTTATCTTACTTATTGGGAATGATGTAGGTTTACTAACATCAGTTAAGAACTGGCCAGCGTCCCAATTCCAAATGAAAGATGTGGTAGAGGCTCAGTTTGTTCTTGGTATTCAGATCTTTTGGAATCGGAAGATCAAAGTGCTAGCGCTATCTTAGGCATTGTACATTGATAAGATGCTCGTAAGTACAGCTGGGCCAATTTACCGTTTTGCCCTTGTAGTTACACCTCACTCTTTTAGTACCACTGATCCCTCTAATGAACAATACAACATAGTCCAACTATGTTTGAACACCTCTCGAGCCATCAGAAGGTGTGTGGCGCCACATCATTCAAGCCTTGGAATCAATCCTTAAGGGAGCTATCTATCTACTTACCCCTATTTTGAGAAAGGAGTGAATTCCGTCTTGTGTAGCTGAGTTCTCAGCTCCCAAATCAGATGCATCCCCAAAGTGGTATGTTTGAGTTGGCGGCCTAGCCACTCGCACCCACGCAAATCAAAGAACCGTCCTCAATGGCTGGAGTTCCCAACTCACTCAGGATTGAGGTCATGTTACTTATGGTCATCCTAGTGAAGTGAAGTCTCTGTCATGAACGATGTTATATAACGAGATGTTAACACTTTGTGGTCAGGTCTTATACAAACTCTTTGTATAGGACGCCCTCGCTCGCATGTCCCCTACACGAATGATCAGGATCAGACCATCTTTGACAAGTCACAATACTTGTAACTATTCCACAAAGTGGGCCGCATCCGTAGCATTACCAGGATAAGGTTTCCTTCCTATATTACAGACCATTTTGGTTATCACATAAGACATGATCCACTTGTATGTCACCATATACATGCTTAAGTTACATAAAGACAACCAGGGATTTTAGTTTATTGGTTTGTGGTAAAGCAAATAAAACATCCAGATGAGTAAAATCAAGAAGTAAAGTAAATATCATATATTATACATCACAAGCATTCATACAAACTGTTTACAAACTACAGGACACAAGACTTTTGGGCATCAACCCCAACAAATACATCATGTAAAAACCCTGAAATAATTTATTAACATCTTTCTGAAACTCCACTACTCCACTGCCCGAACATGAGGGAGAGCCCTTTTGCTCAATCCCTACTAATCTTAGTTGAGAGAAATCCTTTTTTCTCGATCTCATCAATGTCGATAATATAGTCATACGTGCACATAGAGCTAGATTAGGTCTTGACCACCTTACCATACCTTCGGTGTCAAGGATCCCTAACATCATTGTAATCTGGGTATCTTACCATACCTTCGGTACCAACATTGGAGTAGGGTTTATACAAGGCACCAACATTTAAACATTTAAGAACATATACAAAATATGCATATTTGAAATAATCACACCTCATGGTTTCATATCAATGCATAGTGCTTTGTAAAACATGGAATATACTTGATTAACTTCATCATGCAATAAAATATGGCATAATATTACTGGAAAATACATGCTAAATCCTTAAATAACTTCATCATATAAAAACATGGATTATGAGATCAACATTCATTTTAAGGCATGTGTTGGAGACAATCATGATATAAAAACTTCATATGAAATGAATGTTGTGTTAGAAAACATTTATTAAAATTTTTCACTCACTGTCTTATCCAAGGGGTCGTACGCCTCTCTTATTTGCATTTGTCCTGAAAAGGCAAGGTCCCTTGGTCAGTATACTTAGCTCCCTTTTGAGCTTAGTGCATAACTTATCTTTACTGCATACTACTAGTCATTACATCCTAGCTAAGTTCAACACATTTAAACTATCCTTAACACATCAACTATCCTTGGCCATCTTACCTGATAACTTGGTGGATAATTAGAAATCTTTTCGCAAGATGCTTGGTTAAGCACTGAAAAACTTCTCAATCTATGCGATATAAATCCACTATGCGATGATTGCCTTCGTTGTGGGTTGGCTATGTTGTACGTGTTAACGCATAACATCACTGAGTCAGCTATTTGCTTGTTTTTCATATGCAGTTGTCTGCTTATTCATCCACAACATCATTCCAAATACAAGTTCCCAAATTTCCTAACTGTAATTCCTACATTTATTTAACTAAACTTCTTCCAAAGAAAATGCTCCTAAACATCTTAACTTTTGCCTACCTTAGAATTTGAGCATTATTTCCTCCAGAATCGATAAAAAATCCCTCAAATTCTCCTTTAGTTGGTCAAGAGTATAGGATTGTATCAACAACAACGGAAGCATAAGGATCATCTAAGCATTCAAATTCACTAATTTTGGCAAAATATAAAGCATGTTCTTGCAGAAAAACAAGTGAGTTTCAAGACATATCTCTTGTAGAACTTCTACAAAGCTCATTCTCTAACTGTTATCTTCTCCATATCTTGTTGAAGACCACCTCAAGATCTTCCCCACTATTCTCTTGGTGCTCTAGATTGAGTTGTGGGACTCAAAACAAGTTTGAATCAAGGGATGAAGGAGAAAAGCTCACTGCAACAACCTTGTTGAAGAACTCTTTCTTCAACCCGAATTTTCTCTAAAATTCTCTATTGATTGCATCCTCGTTTTTCACTCCAAAATTCAAACAAATTCTAATTAGAAAATTGTAACTAAATCCAAAATCAAGTTTTAGCAAAAAGTAATAATGTACCCATAACCATTATTTATTTGCAACAATATTTTAGTGAGTCAGACCGTGGGACAGTAGATACTCCTTCACTAAAACAAACAATTTTGACCAAACACTATCCCCGGAATAGCTCTTATTCCTATTGTTGTTTAGTTATCATTTTCGATCAAGATCTTTACTAACAACTTAGTAATTCTTGTAAGTGTGACCCACCATTTTCAGATCTTATAGAATGGTATGAACTTGCCTCCAAAATGGAAGACAATATCCAAGATGGAACTATAAAACCCTATTCATTTTACTGAAGTCTGGTTCTGAATTCTATTTTACAACCCTTCGTGTGGATAGTCGTCGCTAAACGATTAGCAAATGGCCGCTTAAGGCAAACCAGCAGGCGCAACATAGGAATCTCATGGTTCAGACTAATGGAGGAGACCATAGGATATATTGACACATATCCTTCACCCACTTACTATGAACTACTTCCTCCGTTTACCTTGATATTGACTCATACAAAACACTTTCCGTAGGGAGGTCACTTCCAGGGTGACACAAAGCATCATATGAATCTCATAGTGTAAACTATATAGAGATGTAGCAGTTGAAATCTATTTATCGTATAATAGACTTATATTTGAACAACTTCCTCTTATTCATTGAAATCTAGATTTAAGCTAAAAATTACTCTCAGCAGGGAGGTCACTCACAGGGTGACACGAAGTACTGCTTAAATCTGGATTGTGAACTCTTAGAGACGTGAGAGCTAAAAATAATGTATCGTATATGTTATTAATCTCCCACTGAAGTTTTCTAATAATTCTATCATATAGAAGATATTAAACTGCCACTAAAGTGTTCTATTTTGGCTAGATTTATACTTAGGCTCTTTTCGGCTAATAAAACAACCCTAAATCAATGTGGTTTATCCAAGTATAACTCTTATAATTGGATTTTAACCTACGATGTCTAGGTAATAAACTATTTTATTACCTCATATCACTCACGTATGCTCATAAAACCGGTTACCAACGCTCAATTATTCGGCCATAATCCCCAGGTAGGAGGTGTTTTGTAACCCGTCAACTTAAATACCCCAAGCCTTAGACAGGATTATATACTGGTTGAGTTATTCTATGTTTTATAAGTTTTAACAATTAAAACAGGTGATCAACCTATGTGAGCATGCAACCGTTGTTTATGAATTTTAAATGTCTAACCCAATTTTATAACAACTTATAAAACTTTAGACATGCTATTTATCCATAACTTACATGAGGCATTCAACATTTAATATAACATTTATATTAAATACAAGAAACCCTAACATGCATACTATATATTATAACAATTATAACATACTTTCAATGTATGTAACATGCTTCCTATGGTGAGATTTTAAATCTAAATGGCATACTATATGCACATACAAGATTATAACATACATCAAATGGATAAATAATTAAATACAGACTGATATGGTTTTAGTTTTGGCAAAAACAAGCAAATAGAATGTAACACACCGAATTTTCACTTTTTTTTATATATAATTTCAAATTTTGTTATTGGAGGGCATTTTTGGAATTTTGGATTTAAAGCATAAGTGCGGGAATTTAAGTGTTGATGTGAAAATTATTCAATTTTGAAATTCAATTTGAAAATTAATGGCAGGAATTAATTTTCTTTTAAAAAAGAAAGAAAATATATAGTATAAAGTGAATTAAGGAAATGATTTAAATGTCTTCCATTTTAGATATTGTCTTCCATTAAGTAAAAAATAATAATAACCAGGCTTCAAAGCTCAAAAGGGATGATTTAAATGATTTAAATGATTTAAAGAAAGAAAAATAATAATATTATTTCCTTTTTACTTATTATTATTATTATTTTTTAAATAAAAAGAAACTCATCCCTTTCAGTTATTATTATTATTATTATTATTTTAAAATAACAGATCTGTCGAGCTATGCGCTGATCTTCCTTCACTGTTCACCGTATCGTTGCCGAGCCAGTCGCCTGTTAGTTTCGTCTGAGCCACTCTTCTCCAACAAGCCGACGCCGTTGGATCTCTTCAGCCCAGACCACTCACCACCCTCGGACGTCTTCGGCTCCTTCTCGTTGGATTTTGTTTTGATTTCGCCGGAATCCTTGATTTTGGGTAAGGTTTTGGTGATTTCTTGAATTTGTTTTTGTTACCTATTGGGTATGAGTTTAAATTATTTGTTTTATGATAATTTTGGAGGATGGTTTTGGGTATTTTATGAAGATTTTGGAGTCAAAGCTTGGAAGTGACAGTTGATCAAGTTTGCTTTGGGTTCTAGTTCACACTCTTTACTTTATCATCAATTGCTTGTTTGTAGAATAATGTATTTAGATTTAATTCTGAGGTAAGTAATCTTACTACTGGAATCGCTTTTGTGTTGATAAATCTATGATTTATGTTGAGGGGTGTAAGAATAGTTACAAGGATAATTTTGATTGTTTTGAGATTGAATGAAATCTTTGGAAAAGATATATGAGCATGTGATAATATGTCTGAAGCATGTTAATGTATGAGCATGATTTAGAATTTTATGAGATATATGAAAAGGATGATTGAGCATGACCCTAACTTATGAGTTAAGCGGCACTATTATTGGAATGTCTTAAAGTTAGGCAAAAGTTGAAACTTTTGTTGATGTAACGTGCATGAAAGTGATGTACTAGAGTGGGTCCATTAATAGTAGATTAATTACGTATGTTGAGGTTAATTAATATGACCTTGATCAGGAGATTTTAGAGGATTCATAATCATGTGAACGTTATATGTAATATGAAGTTAAATGCAATATATTTTCCTTTCCAGACTATGTGATTGCATGAAAGTGATGCATGTCCAAGGGCACTAGTACATGAAAGAGATGTACTAGAGCTGGTGTGTATGAAAGTGATACATACCTAGAGTGTACTAGTGTGTACTAAGAGGTGCACACTCAGTGGGTTATGTGTATACGAAAGAGGTGTATACATAACCATGTGTACGAAAGAGGTACATATCCCTACATTTATAGAGAGGATCTGGGGTGTACGAAAAAGGTACATACTCAGTGGGTTATGTGTATACGAAAGAGGTGTATACATAACCATGTGTACGAAAGAGGTACATATCCCTACATTTATAGAGAGATCTGGGGTGTACGAAAAAGGTACATACTCAGTGGGTTATGTGTATACGAAAGAGGCATATACTTAACCAGGTGTATGAAAGAGGTACACATTCAGTGGGTTATGTATATACAAAAGAGGTGTATACTTAACCAGGTGTACGAAAGAGGTACAAGAGGTACACATTCGGTGGGTTATGTGTATACGTAACCATGTGTATGAAAGAGGTACACATTAAGTGGGTTATGTGTACACGAAAGAGGTGTATACGTAACCATGTGTACGAAAGAGGCACACATTAAGTGGGTTATGTGTATACGAAAGAGGTATATACGTAACCATGTGTACGAAAGAGGTACACATTAAGTGAGTTATGTGTATACGAAAGAGGTGTATGCATAATCATGCGTACATAAGAGATTGTGTTTCCTTCAGGATTAACTATAGGTTGTGGGTCCTACGGGACTTACTAGAGGTAGTGGGCATATTTAGCTACAGTAGGATAGAAATCAGTTTTTCATGTATGTATGAGTCCCAGGAGGACTAGGACAGTTTATATGTTCCACCAGAGGTTGACATCTAGAGGACATAGATGCTTAACCTGACCCTAGTAGTGAGGTTACTTATTGAGTATTTTTATGCTCACCCAGAGTAGGGACGCATTGGCGAGTGACAAGCGGAATCCGTGATCGAGCCACTGGGACCAGTTTTATGCTTCTGCTCATGATGTTTAGATTTCTTTAATGTTTTTTTCCCACTTTCAGTCTTCATGTTTGAAACTTACTGATTAGTATTCGTTTCCAAACTTTTATGGTTTTCTAGACTCATTAAATTTCTAATTATGATTTATGGGTATCCTGTTATTTGGCTTTTATTTAGTTTTAATGAAAATATTTTATTTGACTTTATTTATTTAGCATTTATTTCGCTATGAAAATGTATCATTTTAAATTCTATACATGCATGTATATAGTAACGACCTAGCTCGAGTCCTAGGGAGTCGGGTCGTTAGATAGAAACCTAACTATTACAAATCAGCTTCAAAATTGCCTTTGAACCGTTCGAACTGCTCCAAACCGAACCCAAGTAGCTTGAACCAGACTCGAACCGTCTGAACCGGACCAACCAAGAACCATTCGAAGCTGAACCAGACTAGACCACAAGAGAACCGGTCGAACTAGCAGCCTTTGCTCATGTTCAACATCTCGCTATGTCTCATCGTTTAGCAATGACGACCATCATCTTGCATTTTTCCTTATCGTTTAGTAAATGTTTGATCGTTTAGTAAATGTAGTATTTTCCTTTTATCGCATAGTTACACGATCGCTTAGTGTCTACACAAACGCGCAGGTCTATCGTTTAACACTGACAATTTACTACATGATCGCTTAGCTCTATAAAGGTAAACGATCGCTTAATGCCATTGCATAGCATTCAACGCATCGCCCAGCTGTCGCACAAAGGTAAGCGATCACGTAGTGCTATCGCTTAGAAACTCAACGTATCGTTTAGCTTCCGATCAAAGATAAACAATCGTAGTAAGCAATCGCTCAGGGCTATCGTATAGCTCTTCATCGTATCACTTAGCTCCCACTGAAGCTACATGATCATGTAATGCCATCGTATAGCAATATAACACATAACACATCGCTTAACTCTAGCAGGTACACGATCGTCTAGCGCAGAATACCTCAACGATCAACACCCAAAGCTACACGATCGCTTAGCTTTTCTTCACATTGTCTAACGCATGAAGCTAAATGATCGTTTAGCTACTGAAGCTCAACAACGATAAGAACATATGCTAATTTTCTAGAACAACAACTCGACCTCTTCGCTTGTTTCTTCGATTTACAGCTTAATTTCAACTCTAATGACTCCAAATAAATTACAGACTCTTGGGAACACATTACAGCTCATCACGCAAGAGCCATTTACAAATTTAAATGAGAAATTAAAGAGAATTAAATAGCCAAATCTCAGAAAATCATATCAGTGCACCAGTTTCATATTTCTCATATAAAACACCCACAAAACCAAACTTAAACCGAATTTAATGTTTATTTGATACTTTGATACCAATTATAGGATTGTATCAACAATAGCGGAAGCACAAGAATCATCTAAGCATTCAAATTCACTAATTTTGGCAAAATATAAAACATGCTCTTGTAGAAAAACAAGTGAGTCTAAAGACATACCTTTTGGAACTTCTTCAAAGCTCATTCTCCAACTGTTATCTTCTCCATATCTTGTTGCAGACCACCTCAAAATCTTCTCCACTATTCTCTTGGTGCTCTAGATTGAGTTGTGGGACTCAAAACAAGTTTGAATTAAGGGATGAAGAAAAAAAGCTCATTGCAACAACCTTGTTGAAGAACCCTTTCTTCAACCCGAATTTTCTCTAAAATTCTCTATGGATTGCATTCTCGTTTTTCACTTCAATCTCTTTACTATATTGCAGATCAACATGCAAAGGAGTGAGTTGCATGAGTTGCAGCTCATAATTGAAGAAGACAAAGCCAAGAAGATGCATTATGTGTGAGCTACTTCAAAGATGGATAATGGAAAATCTTCTTTTTCCATTTTGTGTTTTTCTCTTTTCCAATTTTATCATTTTGATTTTAAAAAATAAAAATTTTAATTAATTTCATAAATTAGTTATTAAATAAAACTTAATTAATTTAATATCAAATATTAAATTAATTTTAAAACACATATCCATATTTATATATTAAATCATATCTAAATATATATATATATATATATATATTCCTATTTCGTTTAATTAATTATTAAATTAAACATGTAATTATATCTCATATAATTACTAATTCTCTTAATTCTAATTTGAATATTTCAAATTAACTTATCACGTTATTCTAATGCTAGTCCATTACGAGCTAGTAGGGGGACCTTGCGGACCTACAGAGATTAATTGGCTAAACTCATTAGACCAAATTAATCCCAATTCGTTAACTAATGGGTCACTCCACTAAAGCCCATAGTTGCACTACCCTCACTGTAGATATATTATGTCCACATGATTTAACCATAATCAGTAAGTTGACTCTTCACAGATTGTTCGTAATAACGGCTGGGTCAAATATTTACTTTACCCCCGAGATTACGTCTTATTCCTTAAGTCCCTACTGATCCTCTAATGAACAACTGATTTGTGATCCAATCATTAAACCAGACTCTCTTAGTCCAGTGAGAGGATGAGGCCCCTTGTTCAAGACCTGGAATCAGTACTTGAGAGAACAACCTTTCTCCTATCCCTAAATCAAGTAGGCGTGAACTCTATCTTGCACCCTATGTCCCCAACTATCTATCCAATCTTACCCCTAAAATGGGAGTCTTATTGAGCCAACCCTCAATTATGCAAATCTAAGAGCAATCCCGAATAAACAAGAGTTTATAGTTAGCTCAGGATTAAGATCGAGTTACCTAAGTCATCTAGGTGAAATAGTCAGTCTTAAATATTAAATAACGTTATAAAGTAAAAGTGACTTATTTCTTGGTCCTGATCTTATGCAAACTCATTGCATAGGACGCCTCCACTCCTCATGTCATAACATATACGAATTAGGATCATAGCGTATGTAACACTTTACAACTCTTTATAACAACTACAGTGTAGGCCGCGTTCAATGGTGTTACTAGAATAAGGTAGCCAACCTCGTTCATGTACCATAGATAATTTAAACTATTTACTCGAACCTGATCCACTCTTATGTCTCCACATAAAGTTCAAATACTCATACAATAGTCGTGGGTCTTATTTTATTGGATTTAGACTTTCATACAATTTATGAAATCAATAATAAGTTTATTGATTATAGAAAATGTTTATCATTTTATAAACTGTGAGTTTTTAGGACATAAAACCCAACAAAGAGTTCTTCAACTTCCAAGGTTTTCATATGGCAACACTTCCTCACTTAGGCATTAGAAAATTTTTGGCTAAACGGTTTTCTTCTTGGTTAAGCCTCTTTATACTTGGGTTTGCATGAAGAGTTTGCTTAATTAATTGCCACTTGGCGAGCTTATCCCTTTATTAATGTTTGCAAGGCTATCACCTACCTTACTTATTTGTTAATTAAGATGAATTCCTTAGCTTAAGGTTGGTCGCATGGTCTTGCGACCATCTAAGAATTCTCCCTTTAATGCATGATCGTCTGTTGCATCCTTTGTCAACTTAGCCCTCAACAATGGTATACAAAGTTGGTTGCATAAACCCTACATACCACTTGCTATACTTAGCCACCTTGGGGATTTTTGATTGGTGCTTCCCCCCCCCCGGCCTCTTGTCAGGTCATTCAACCAAGTTGGCTGCATGGCGCCTACCAATTCCAATGCATAGAACCCTCTCCTTTCTAACTGTTAACTTGTTCCTACTTCACCTAAGAACCCAACGTTCCATACTTAACATATTTTCTTGCCCTTTTTTGGCTTACCATTAATAGACTTCTCCAACTCTCTACACGTCCACCGTGTTACAACCTGAACGCATATAGTCATAACACTTAGAAAATTTTCCTTCTCTTATATTTCAAACACATCATTCACTATACATAACTACTTTTTCATTGACATTAATTCACATCTTAACTCATAATTAAGGGGCCTTAAACTTGATTATCCAATAAAAAAAAAGTTCAGGGGTTTACACTAATTATACAACCTAATAGAGGATTTGTGATTCCAAAATAATAATAATAAAATCAATATCACCTCCCTATAAGTTTAATCTCCGTTGGATAACTATTTCGTTTTTAATTTTTTATTTTTAAAAATTTAGTTTATAGACCCTACTTTCACCTCCAAATTTCTTCATTTGTTACTTACTTTTTACCAATAGTTTAAAAAACCAAGTAAAATTTGGAAAAAAAAAACTTTTAAAAACTTGTTTTTGTTTTTGAATTTGGTTAAGAATTCAACTATTGTACTTAAGGAATATGCAAATTATTGTAAGAAATGAGGAGAAAATAGACTTAATTTTTTAAAACAAAAAAAAATGAAAGTTTTGTTTCGTAATCATTTTGCTTTTGAAAATTAAGTCTATGGACACTATTTTCACCTCTAAATTTATTCCTTTGTTATTTACTTTTTACCAATAGTTTTAAAAAATCCAACAAAATTTTCAAAACTAAAGAAAATAGCTTTCAAAATTTGTTTTTGTTTTATAAATTTGGCTAAGAATTCAATCGTTGTAAGATCTAAATCATGGTAAGAAATGTGGATGAAATATACTTAATTTTTTAAAAAATCAAATGTTTACCGAACTGTCTGAAATGATTAACCAGCGAGATCTTAATAATTGATACCATTGATTTAAATCTCTCTCATTTTGGGTGTTAGGGTTTACTAACCTTTGAATTCACTTGTCCTTTTTTATCCTTTCATAACTATTTTTTTTTTTCTTTATTTGGATGAACGTTTGCATTTTAGATTTTTCTAATTTAAAAATGATAGCGACCCTATTCAATATAATATGCTGTTTAGTCTGGCCGTTTGGTAAATTCCTTTTCCTATTTTACCCACTGGTAGACGAGGGACACACGTAACAACAACCGTATATCAATGCATGCTTTACTCAGTTGCTATACAAAGGCAATATCATTAAACCTCACTTTGGCCACAGATGTAATAAAACTATATATATTTGTGCTATTTTGTATAATTATGTAGCTTGTCCCTTAATTTAATCTCGCCATTTTAATTTCATATCACTATATGATTACTTTATTCCAACAACACTATTAAATATATACCCTTAAAAAAAACCAACACTATTAAATAAGAATATATTCTTATTTCTTTTAGTATAATAAATATGGCTAAATTTGAATCACAGGTTTCGTGGTCGCAAATTCTATACAGATTTATGCTCATTTTGACATATTAATCAATATTGGTTCTAACAAAGTGGTAAGATTTCAAACCTAACTCTTATGAATGGTTAGGGCTTGTTTGGTAGTCAATTTGAAAAGAAGTCCTGTTTGATTTGGTAACCATTTTATTTTCTATTTTTTGCTTTGTAAAAATTAAGCATATTTTCTCTCAATTTCTTACCATGAATTTCGTCTTTATTAAATGATAGAGTTAGATTCTTAGTCAAATTTCAAAAACAAAAAATAGATTTTTAAAAACTACTATTTTGAGATTTCAAAACTTGGCCTGATTGTTAAAGATATTGGTAGAAATTAGATGACAAGGTAAGAAATTTATGGACGAAAGAGATGTTTATAGGCTTAATTTTAAAAAACCAAATGGTTATACGGGATATAAAAGATTCAATAAACCAAATTTTGTTATGTCTAATAATATATTTATCATAAAACTAGCTAGGCTTAGTTATCCAATAAATACTAAATTGAATATAAATTATTGTATTAATTAATTTATGAACATGTATTATGTTAATCAATTTGTATAATTATTATTTTACAATAAAATATATCAGTCTAACAAATATGAACTAAGTTTAAAACTTAAATAATATATGTGTTTTAAAATTTCAAATTTAAATCTAAACACACTGAAAATATAACAAAATAGAAAAGTTTCCATAAAATGCATTTGTCAAACACACTCAACAAAATGAATCATAAAATAAAAAATAAAAAATTGCCTACCGAACTTGCCCTTGCAAATGTAAGGATCATTTTAAGCTATCCTCATTTTTTTTTTTTTTTTTGCTAGTGACAAACAAATGATTTTAAATTAGCTACATGAAGTACATATTTCATCTTTGAAAAATATTTATGTGCATCTCATACTCCACCTATTTTTGTATATTTCATCAAATTGTAAATATCTTTATACTTTTTTTAAAAAAATAATAATAATTCATTCCTTATCTGTATGATGCATAAAGACGAGTGCATCCTGAGATGCACCCACATATTATTCTTCATTTTCATTTTTATCCTTTCTAACAATTCCCTAGACACGTAATATTTATATGCAAAAAGAGCGGGATAATCTATAAAAAAAGATAAAATATAGAATGGTATTGAAAAATAATAAGATAGATAATGTCAAATGAGATATAATATAATTTGGAGTAATACTTCAAATAAACTTAATTCAATGATATTGGTACACTGTAAAATTTTATTATATTTATAAATATTTGGGTTTATTTTACTACATTCAAAACAACTATTATTTTTACAAAGTTAGCAAACACGAAAACAGAAAAAACTTTCATCGACAGGGTGGATTGTTTTAATTCGGATTTTCACATTCATTCCCTTTTGTTTTCCTTACTAATTAATTAAAATTATCAATGTCTCAAAATAATAATAATAATAACAATAAAATTATCTTTAGTTTCAATTTCAAATTCTCCAAACCAAACTCATAACGTCTCCTCAAAAGTCTCGGCCTCTTCCATTTCCATCCTTGAAATGCTCAGGTACCTTGTCGGTTCCGCCGGAGCAAGCGGCTACGGCTCCAAATCCACCGCCGAAGAAGTCACTCGATCTTGTACTCATCTGAGTTCCATCACCGTCATAGTCACAGGTTATTTTATCTGAACTCCGAATTTTGATTCTGATTCTGATTCCATTACATTTCATTTTTTAATTCACTCTAACAAATTTTGGCGCAGGAGCAACGTCGGGAATCGGAGAGGAGACGACGAGAGTCTTAGCCAAGCGCGGCGCAAGGATCGTCATTCCGGCTCGCAACCTAAAAGCCGCTGAGGAAGCGAAGACGAGAATCGTATCAGAATTGGAATGTTTCGATCATTCAAGAATCACGGTGATGGTTCTCGATCTTAGCTCTCTGAATTCCGTCATGAACTTCGTCTCCGAATTCGAGTCCTTAAATTTGCCTCTTAATGTCCTCATGTAATTCATCCAAAAACATCGCTAATTTCACTCCGTTGAATCGAACGAACAAATTAAACGACATTTAATTGATCGAAGAGACTAAAACTCAGTTTCGTTTCTAATTTTCAGAAACAACGCAGGCAGGTTCTGTTACGAACGTGCGAGTTCTGAAGACGGAATTGAAATGACCTTCGCTACTAATTATCTAGGCAAGAACATTATATATAGAACAAATTTATTTTCATCTCTTTTAATCATGAGGCCTTTCACCATTACTGATCGAATCGATCAAATCGGTAATGTAGGTCATTTTCTCTTGACAAAACTTCTGTTGAACAAGATGACAGAAACGGCCAAATCGACGGGAATCCAAGGCCGAATAGTGAACGTGACGTCCAACATCCACAGCGGGTTTTCCGGCGACATATTCGAATATCTCAGCCAGATAAGCCGGAACAACAACAATAGGTACGATTAATTCTCCTTTTCTTATGCATTAATGGCGCTCTGATCATAGCGATTGTGATGATCATTCGAAGTAGAGAGTACGATGCGACACGCGCTTACGCGTTCTCCAAGCTCGCAAATGTCTTGCACACCGTACAACTAGCTCACAGACTCCAGGTTTTTCTTCCATAAATCATAATCATTGCTATTTTCATGGAAGGATTTCACGTCCATGTTGGATATTGACAAAATCGAAACAGGAAATGAAGGCAAATGTTACGGTAAACTGCGTTCATCCGGGCGTTGTGAGAACCAATTTAAACAGAGATCGTGAAGGCTTCATCACTGGTATTACTGTTCATTCTACATGGAAATTAATCAGTCTAAAAAGTATATATGAATGATCAATTTTGATGAGAATGTAGATTTGATTTTCTACCTGGCGTCCAAATCAAAGTTGTTGAAGACAATTCCTCAAAGCGCAGCAACAAGTTGTTACGTAGCCACGAACCGGAACGTGGAAAATGTGAATGGAAAATATTTTGCGGATTGCAATGAACAAGGAAGCTGTGATTCCAATACCAAATCAGCGCACTTGGCCGAACGTCTATGGTCCGCCTCGGAAACCATCGTCTCCACTTTAAATGGTAAGCCTCAACCCTAATCTCAACAATTCAATCAATCAATTGGATTGAATTGGTTTATGAACTTTTATATTGCTTTGATTCTTTGAGTTCAAATAAATAATAGTCATATATCATCCTTTCTGCCTAATTTTGAAAATAAACTATTTCAAACAGTAATTCCAACAACATCTAATGACATGTTTGGAAGAATGATTCTACAATGGTTAAAATCCCCTTGTCATTTTCAAAATTACTCAAAAAAATATTTTAATTATTCAAAATCAACAAACAAAAAATCGTGATTAGAAGTGTTAAATTAAATGTGTATTACATAGTGATTTTAAACATGATAAAAGTAAATTTTAACTATTTAATTGGTATTATATGGAGTTAATTTTGGAGGTCATTTGAATGAGACCTATTCCGGGTAGTTGGGTTTTGAGCCAACCAAAACGGGATTGAACTAATGTCTAATTTGACAAGTAATCGATCGATTTGGTTCTTCTTGGTGTTTGGGATGCTAGGGATCGTAACCAGATAGAGAGAGAATATGAGAGGAAAGGTGTGTCCAATAGGTTGTCCGTCGTTTGACGGCGCTATTGCATCGTCACTGCAAGGACAGTGGCGCGACGTTGTAAACATAAGTGATAAACTGTTGAGTGAGAGAGCGCAAGGAAGGTGGCTGAAACTTAAAAGTGAGGTTTAATATTAGGTTTTTTGTATAGTTTATTTACTATCAGTTTGGTTCGATTTTCATTGTTTTTCAAACGAAAAGTATTAGGTTTTCACAAATATAAAACCGAGATGTCCAACACTATACCCAAAAAGAAAAAAAAAATCATATCCGAACCAAGTCATTGAATCAGCTTGGTTTGGTTCAATTTTTTAATTTTCATGCCCAACCCTACATAGGCTGTCATATGCTCCAAAATTGGGGTGGTCAGAAGTCAGAACTAAGATGCGGCTTTGAATTAGAATTAGTTTGAGAAATTGATAAGTCGCTGTTGGTGAGGAAAATTAAACTGGGAGGTCCCTGCTAGCATGTGCCATAGGGACATAATAGGTGCATGCACCAAAACTTTCAACCCTCTCAAGTCTCAAGTAACACACACCTCCCATTCCCAACTATATAATTCAAACCCTCCCTTCCATGATTTATGTGATATGTTTTCTAAATTTTAAAAGTAGTTTTCTAAATTTTAAAAGTAGTTTTCGATTTTTTTTTTTTTTTTTTAAAGTAAGTGACTATGAATTTAAATGTGTTTTTAAGAAAGAATTTAAGGTGTTATAGCTAAAATCGGATGAAAAACATTTCTCAAAATATATATATATATATATATATATATATATATGATGAAAAATAGATAAGATGATTAAAAAAAGAAAAGAAAAAAAAAAACAATGAAGTTTTTATAAAAGGGAACTTTAGCTGGTCCATATGGTAGGATTAGTATGACAAGCCTAGAGGGTAGTGATTATGGTTAATTTAAACTAATGAATACTAATGTGGGCCAATTAAATAAATTAACAAACTTTTGTTAACTAGTAATTTAAACAAGAATTTTATATAAATACATTCAATTCAAAATTATCAATAAATTGACAAACAAATTCAAGAACAAACTATAGCAATTAATTCTATGCAGTGAAATCTATCAATAAATTAGTTGTAAAATTAATTAGGGAGAGGGATAGAGTAATTGACATCGAGAATTTTATAGTAGTTCGATACAACCGACCTACATCCACTTCTCAAACTCTTCTTGGACATATCAATACGAACTTGACTCTTTTCATAGCTTAGAGTGAACCGTTACAACGTTCTTTTTTTCTGGAGTAAGAACGAACATGACCCTTTCTACGGTTGAGGATCAAACTGTTATAACGCTCTTGTTATGGGTTCAAGAGTAACCCTTTATAATATATTTAGAAATGAAGAATAGGATGAGAGAACTCTCTTAAAGAGTAGATTTATAAATTTGAGTACTCAACTAATAAATCCTTACAATACATAAATCTCTCAAGAATAAGATGAAAAGAAAAAAAAATTAAGAGCTTGGAGAAAATACCAATGATGGCTTTGAGGATTGTAAATATATGTAATTGTAGTCTAATTGTGGAGAGAAGATGGAAAGTTTAAAAAGAGAGGAAAATTGGTGAAAATTACACTTAATTTGGTTTATTAGATCTTGGAAATGAAAAAATCAATGGTGGAGAGTTAAACTCAACTAATTCTTAGACCCCAACAAAATAATAATATAATAATATATATATCTTTGAAAATTATTGCTTTTAAAAACAAATAAAAAGCAAATATCCGCAATGTGTGTAAAATCAGTAGTTTGACACAAATATAAAATAATATTAAATTCAATTTCTTTTTAATTCATTTTCTTTTTAAAACCAACCAAAAGGTCATCATGTGTCACGCCTCTATTGATCTAGGTGGCACATTTAATTAGTCCACCTTGATGAGAAAAATTCTCATGATTTGTTCGTTAACATTGTTTTGGTCATATCTTCTTCATTTAAACTCCAATTTGAGTTTTTCAAATTGCATTGAAATCGTTATTCCGAGCTCTACACAATAGAAACTTAAAAACACTCAAATTGTTAATAAATAAGAGCGGGTTTGTTATCATCAAAATAGTAATTAATTAATTAATTTGAGATTAAGGGTCTAAAAGCCAACAAATATGTTTTCGAGCAATACTTAAGTGCAGTCTAAACTGCACCTAAGTCCCATGCTCCTTATTTCTTTAAACAAAAAAAATATATTTTTTTAATAATTAAAAAAATTGTTCTGTGGCCCTGTACCTAAGCTTTTTCCTCTATTTAATATATCCTTATAATTTTCCAATTTAAATCCCCTTTCCAATGTTAATATATGTGGTCATTAAGTAATGACCTCAACATATGAAAGAACCTTTTGTTCAAACACATCTAGAACCATGAATTTAAAATTATGATCGGACAATTACGTGGATATAATTATATTAAGGAAAATTTTAAAAGTTAATAAATATAGTATCGTATGTCATAAACTGAATTTATTTTTGTTAAATTAAAGTATATATTATATAATGTATTCTAAATTATATGATAAATAATAATTACACTTTTTTTAATATAGGATATGTTTAAAAAAAATAATTTAAAAACGTAAAATATATTCATGAATTAATTAATAAGGACAATTGCAAATATATCAATTAGACTTAAAGTATTAGTGGATATAATACAATATAAAAGAATTTACAAATATAGAAAAATTTAGATTAAGCTCTCGAGCTAAATGGAGTCTATTACATTTTGGTATATTTGCAGTTTTTTTAAAATGTTATACACTAAATTATTAGTTGTAAAAATGCTACTCATTACAATAACCTAAATTAATAATAACTCGACATAACATTAGTGAATAACTATCACTAATTTTACCATGTATAAATATATTCTAGAACAAATATTGAACAATTGTTTAAATTGGAATCCGATTTTTTAATATGACACATATATGAAAATATAAAATATAACTACTCTCTTTTTCTTGAATATCTTCAAATTGCCTACCGAAAAGGCCTTAGTATCCCTTTCAAAGTTATGTTCAATATAGTTGTTTCCTGTCTCTCACCTTTGTAAAAACTTCTGACATGAGCTATGCTCTTGTTTTTTCCCTCACTCTAACTCCCTTTTCTCACTATAATTCTTAATTCTATGGGCCTAGTTACAAATAGGCCACCCACATAATGGTTCACTCAGTAAACTGAGCCAACTAAATGGCTTATGAGACAAAACCACTGTTAACAAAACAAATAATAAGGCAAATATCTAGGATTAATTGTCCAAAAGACCTATTTTAAAAGTCCAAAATGACAAATGATCCAGTTTTTGAAAAAATATGTCAAATGCTCCTTTGCTGATGTAATGACCATGTGAAATTACGTTATTGCCCTTCTTTTTTTCCTCTTTTTCTCCGGTGCGAGAAATCTTTCTCTGTACGTCGTCTTCTTCTCCGACTTCTTCTCCTCTATACGTCGTCTTCTTCTTCTCCAGCACGACGAGTCCATACGAGTAGTTCCGATGCAACCAACTTCGATGAGCAAGAGATGAGAGAGATGAGTAATTTTATGAGTGAGGAAACGAAGAGAGAGCAAGAAGAGCGAGAGCGAGACGAGCTAATTATTTCTTAGTGAAAAAAAGAAGAGAGAGTGAGATGAGCTAGAGCGAGAGACAATGATTTGTGAGTAAAAAAAAAAGAAGAGAGAGCGAGATGAGTTAGAGCGAGAGACATAGTGATTTGTGAGTGAAAATAGAAGAGAGAGCGAAACTCCTTTTTCGCATGTGTGCGAGTATATTTTGGTAATTTCACTCGAATTTGACATTAGCAAAGGTTCATTCGACATTTTTTAAAAAACCGGATCATTTCACATTTTTTGTCTAATTTTTGGGTTATCCATCCTAGGGACCCAAATATCTATGTGTAAAACATTGTTGTTCCTAATTCCTATTTTCACTCGAGAAAAAGTTGGGAATTATAGTTTAGAAATTAACAAAATTTATCACTTCAGATATTAAACGGTACTTCACAGGGGGAGGGGACATAAGACATTACAGGTCCAAAACTAAGCTTCAAGTTCAATAAAATCACTAAGGACTTGATGTTACTTTTGTGGAGATTTTAAAAGAAAATCCCTTTGTCCCCTTCCAAGAGTCATAGTCTTATGGGGCCCATTGATAATAATAAACGCAATGCAATATATACATTTTGAACCAAAAGTAATAATAAGAACAAGGAAATTTTTTTTTTAATGATGGATATATGGAAAACTAGACTTTGATCAAAATAAAAGATTTATTATACTCATGGACTGAAATACCTAACAAGAGTTTAGATGATGTACTTTTTAATAATTTAAAAAAAATCTTTTGATGTGAAGTTTTTTACTTTTGGAATTCTTCTAATAAGCTAGAATTAGAATTAATCATATCAAAATAACGACTATTTTTTAGTCAATAAATGAATTACATCAATAAAAATAATTTATACTTATCAACATAAATATAGTTTAATCGGAAACTATATAGTTCAAATGTTAAAATCTCTATCATCATATCAAAGATTTTTTTAGAAAAAAAACTTAGGTGCAATTAATTTTTTTTATGTATCTCGATTAGCACTCAATAAAAATGTGTCACATGACTATTATTATTTTAAAAAAAATGCCACGTGGTGTTTATTTATTTTTTAAAAAATAATTTCTTTGTGGGTAAAGAAGAGGGAAGGCTACACTTAATTATGATTTTTATTTATTTAAAAAAACCACGGAAACTTTTAAAGATAGAAAAATAAAGAAAATTATTTACACAAAATAATAGAATTTTAATCTTTTTCGATAAAAATCAATAAAAATCTATCAGTGTTTATAATATTTTTTTATTAATTTTATAAATAATTTGACATTTTTTTTACATTATAATAATTCCCATGAGAAGGAAGGTAGTACATAGAGAGGGCGTGGAGATAAAGCGTAGTACAACTTTTGGAATATTAATTTTGGTAATATTATAACCCATTTTTATTATTCGAATTCCATTCACTTTATATGGATTCTTCAACTTTTAATTTCACTTTTCTTCTTCTTCTTTTTCTCTTCTGCACGTTTCAGATTATCCCAACTTGTCATTTGTATTTTGTTTAATATAGATAACATTTTAGGATAGAGGATATTCCATATTTATACAACCATATAAATTTTACTTTCAATTTCATCAAAAATAAATAAAAAATAAGTTGATGGGATGTTATTCCTTATTTTTATACCATGGCATTTATCTTTTTTAGCCAATGAATTTTGATTGGGGTTAAAGCTATGAAGCATAGATACTTTGTGTGAAACAAAGAATCCATATCAGACATGTATATACTTCCAAATATTTTTCAAATACGTATCTAGCATACGATTTGATGTATCTATTATAACGCTTACCTTTTATAAAAGAAAAAAAATAAGCAACTCATTTAATCTTTCCCAATCTAAAATTAGGTAGCCTATTTAAAAAACTTCCTACTCGAGTCCAAAACTAAAAGAAAAATAAATAAATAAAAGACCAAACCCTAGAATCATCTAATTTTCATCTTAACATTTGAGTTTTCATAAAGTCTACTGAAATATAACCCACTTTAATATCTTCAGCAATTCAACTAAGAAGTTGTTCGTTTATCTTCATACTTCTCCCTCTAATCTTCTTCTTCTTCTCTGATCAATATGGACACTTTTCTATTGCATTTTATTGACTATTGTTCTTCAACATCTTAGATGTTGCTTTTTGTATTGTACTATTGTCATTTACTTATATGCAAAATTTATCTATATCGTAGACTCTTTTTTTAAAAAAAAAAAAAAAAAAAAAAAACATATCTTCAACATATCAGTATCCTAGTTTTATAGAAATTGACGTATCGTCGTATCTTATCGTATCTGTATCTCGTATCTGTGTCTGTGTTTGTACTTCATAGGGTTAGAGAGATTTGAATATCTGTCTCTTGGTTGAGACTAAGAATATATGTTTTAACTCGTTAAACTATGCTTAAGTCACATTTTTAACCATTAATATTTAACACTTTTTATAAATAACTCATTTACTTTTATCACATTTTTTTAATACAATAATTACAAGAATAAAGTTCGAACTTTTTCTAAAAAAGAGAAGATCGATTATGGTTGAACTAAACTCATTTTAGCCTACATCTTTATCACATCTATTTTAATCATATACTATAAACATTTATTAGAACATTTATTAGGTATTGGGTTGGAAAATCTTATGGTTGAATTTGGATACATTGATATAATATTAGAGATAATATAATAAAAAGTATGGAAATAAATGTATAAAGCTGGTATGAAGTTAGGAATTCATGCTTATCAAGTACATATAATAAAATAAAATACATATAAAAAGTTGAGAGGAACCATAAATAATAAAAGTAGTGGGAAGTTATTATTAGACTTCAGAGAAAAGAATGCATAATTTAAAAGAGAAGGAAATAAATAATTAAAGGTGGTGGGGAAAGGTAGCGGAATAGCAGTTAGATAGAGCATTAAAGGGGACGGTGGAGTTGGAATGAGGTGAGGACCCGTCATGACAAGGGAAAAAGATAATGAATTGTCTCGTAAATAACTTGTATGGTTCCACTGTCCTAAAATATGAACTATAGACTAAAACGTCAAATATTCGTAAAAGATAAAAGTAAAATTTAAGCAATTTTGCCCACTATAGTTAAAAGCATTTATCTTCGATTGGAATGTCAGAAGTAAATCTTCAAATGAGATTTGACCTAATTTCTTAAAGTAAATGAGAGTGAGAGCAAGGATAGGGAAGAGGGGGCAAAAACTCAAAAAGTTTATTGAAGCCATTAATGTAACTCCTTAGGCCCAGGATTCGGATCAAAATTTGAAATTCGGATTCGACATTTCTTGGTCCCGACATTCTCCTATATTCCCTATTACTTGGCAACATCATCACTGCTCATCTAGAACTACTTCGAAGAGTGAAGGTTATCTCCACAAACCAACACGGATACTTTCAACATGTTTTGTTCTCACTCACATATTTCTTAGAAAATTTTTCAGGAAATCACCCAACATAAAAGTGCTCCAAAGTAAGCACGTTTAACTTTGAAGTCCTCATGATTTAGCCATTGAAAAAAAATATGTACATTATTGGTATAGGTGGTAACTTTCAATTCCATTAAACGCTTTTTAACCATACTTTTATATTCTCAGGATCTCTCATTCGGATGTGATGTCGGTTTATTCATGTACCTCTCATAAACTTAGGTGGTATGACCAAAGGATTAAAAAAACATATTTTATAAAACTAGATCAAATCTCATTTGAGACAAATTTTTTTAGTATAACAATTATATGACCTCTAAAAAAAGAAGATCATGTCAATTAATATTGAACTGAAGTCACCGATCATCCTTAAATAAAAATCCAAATAATTTCATATAATTTTTTTTTTAAAAAAAAACATATAATTATAATAGATTAGATATCTTATAAATGTAAAGAAAGAAGGAGGGGGACCACATGAGGTGGGCTGGGCCTTGGGGTGGGTTGTACAAGAAGAAAGCAAACGCGCTTCTCTATCTCATCTCTCATGTCATCGAAACGACAAAATCGCCTTTTTGATATTTATTATTATTTTTATATATTAAATTTGACAACGCCCAGTTTTTGTCGTGGCCTTCTTTCTTTATTTTTTTTAAAAAATTGTGGTTCTGAATTTACGATCATTTTATTGATTCTGCCACTCCCCTCTTCTTTATTCTCTACTCTCTTTTCTCTTTAAATACCATTTTTGTCCCCTTATCTATACTTTTGCTTCATTTTCACTTTTAAATACTACTTTCATTTCTATATTTTTTTCTTCCATTTTATTTTAATTTCTGTATTTTTAAAATATTCATTTTGATTTTTATAATTTCAATTTTAATTCATTTTGATCATTGTACTCTTAAAAAGTTCATCTTGATCCTTATACTTTCATATTTGGTTCATTTTTTGTCCTTAAATTTTTTAAAAAAACTATTGTTTTGATCCTTTAAATATAAAGTAAAAATGAAAAGAAGATACTAAAGGACCAAAATGAGACAACATTGAAAGTGTAGAGACTGAGATGAATCAGAATTGAAATGGAACATTTTAAAAATATAGGGACAAAATATACCAAAACCAAAAGTACATAGATCAAAGTAGTATTTAAACCTTAAACTATTCATTTTAGTATGTGTAATTTAATTTTTAATTATAGGCAAATGGCAAAAAAAAAAAAAAAAAAAAAAAAAAAAAACTAAGGTATCTTGGTAGTTACAATTATTCCTTCAAACTTTCAATAGTAAAAGTTGAACATTCAAGGGCATTTAGGGCAAGAAGTTGGGTATTATAGTCATAGATTATTATAATTGGTTTATAATAGTATGTGTTTGAAGTGTAATCTATTTTAGTTTGAGAAGAAAATAATAAACACTGTAGGAAAAAAAACAATGAATGTAAAATAGTAAAAATAGTAGTAAAAAGTAAATACGGTAGCAAATGAGAGTTTTGAAATATTGTTGACTGTAACTAATTTGAGATTTTGTAGTAAGAGATGGTTATTATAGTCTTAGGATAATATTTGTCTCAAACGCCCCCTCCAACTTATACAAATGTTAAAATTGAACATTCAAACTTACATAATTGTAAAAATTATAACAACGGTATAAGTTTGATGATTCATTTTTTTTTATCATTTATGGTCAAATTTCTACAATTATTGAAAGTTTGAGAGTCTAGTTTTAATATTTGATGACCCAATTTTTAGAATGGATAATTTTAAGGTGTATTTACAACTACCACCAGAGATGATTTTCGCAACTTGACATTTATTTAATTTTGTCTTTGTACTTTCAAAAAGTGACTATTTTGATTCTTTCATTTTTGTTTCATTTTCAAATGATCGAAATGGTCCTTAAATATCAAAATGAACTAAAATTCAAAATAGAGATATTCAAATGAAAATTTTAAAAGTAGGGATAAAAAATTAGTCTTTGATTTTTTTTCTCATCCCTCACCTTATCTTTATTTTTACTTCTTCTCTTCTTCACTCTCTCTCTCTCTCTCTCAATTTTCTTTTTTAAATTATCATTTAGTTTTGAGTGAAATTTACAACACTCAAGATTCTCCATGAATACCTATCATTCTTAAAAAGTAAGGGGAAAATAGAAAAAGAGTAAAAAATCCTCCATCAAAATATTCTCCATTTTATCCTTTAAAGGCCATACATTGGATAATGAACATAGTCAAGTCATGGATCTTGGTAGTGATGATGATATAGAAACACTAACAACTGATTAATATATATATTTTTTTCATAGGATTGATTGATTGCTTTTTTTTTTTTTTTTTTTTATTATTATTATTATTATATTTGGTAAATTAATCCTATCTGATATTTTCTTAGCAACTAAAAATAGACCACTTTCAATGACAAGTTAGAATATGGGAAAAAAAAAACAAATGGCAAAGTTTAGGTTTTGAATTTTGAAATTTGTGACTATATTAAATTTATTTGATCATTCAATTTTAAATATTGAATTAATTGTTCAATAGATTTCGAAGTATTTAACTTCTTTTATCTAATAAATCGTTGACGCATCTTATATTTTAAAAAAAACTATAGACCTACTAGATACAAAATCAAAAGTTTAATAATTCTACTAAAAATTTAATTTTATATCAACTAAATTATTCGATTCTTTTAAACGAAAAATCAAATTGAAAGTTAATATACGTTTATGAATATATAAATATAATTATAAAAAGTTAGAAATTAAAATAAAATAAAATAAAATAAGAAAACAATAAAGATTTGTTTGGAGCCTTGAATTGATTATTATAGCAAGTAGTTGTTATAGTACAAGAATTATAATCTTCTGTTTTTGGATAGTCTGAATTACAAACAATGGGAATAATGGTTACAAAATATTAAACATAGTAGATAATAGTAGGTTTTGCACGCTACATTCAACACTATTTCAAAAACCTCATTTGTTACAATATTTACTATTTTCCATTCATCACATTTTTTTTTATTATTTATCATACTGTTTACTAATTTCTTCTTAAACTAAAATAGTTTAAATCTCAAACACATATTATTATAATCTAAATTAAAATAATCTCTACCTTAAATATAAATTATTATAATCGAATTATAATAATCAATTTATTGTTTCAAACATTCTTTAATAATCTATTTAACACGAGATAAAAGTTTGAATTTCGAAGGCCCCTAAATAATGGGAGAGACGGTTTAGGTGTAGTTTGAATTGAATGATGGAGGAGAAATGCGTTGGGAAAAGGCCAGCATTTAGAACCACACATTTCTTATATACAATCCTTCCTCAAATCTCTATTATATGTCTCTCTCTTATTAATGAATGATGACAATTCAGAAGTAAGCTATTATAGCCATCTTCTCTCCCAAAAAAACTTTATTCATTTATTCATATTCTTACACATCACGTCTCCTTTTCTCTCTCTTCCTCACTTTACATTAATTCAATATTGCGATTGCAATCTAACCAAAGCCTTCTCTTCCCGTGCCTTTCCCTATTCAAAGTCCATCCTTTCCCACTCAAATATTAAACGTCGTTTTGGATAATGAATGAAGTTGTTTAGTTGATAGAATACTTTCGTTTGTGGGATTCACAATCTTAGGAGTTAGTAAATCGTGGGATCGGTGGTTTTTAGTCGTGAAGCTAATAGTAAATTTAAAGATTTTTTGTATTAAATAAGGTGTAAATCGTCTTACCTTGTACCCTTTGAGCCCGCATACCCTAAGATACTATATATATTTTTAGAGGGTAAATTACAAAGAAAAAAAAAGAAAAAAGAAAAGACGTTTGTTGTTCTAAAAAAGTTACTCATGTTTTTACAAAGTTACAATATTACCTTACATGAATAAAAGATGTTTCAAAACTAGCATTCGGACAGAAAATATTTAGAATATTGGATGAAAATTTGATGTGATAATGACAATGATGTTGTTGGGATTAAGTCGATAAGAATGACATTCAGACATGTCGACTTTTTGTCCAACATTTTAAAACGTTTATGAAAAGTCAAATATAATATTGAAATTTTTTAAAACATTTTTAGTCATTAAGATCAAAATGCATTAGATAAAAAATGAGCCATATCACTTTTTTCTTCTTAATGTAATATAGAAATTTCATTATAAAAGAAAATTATGACGAAGGCATAAAGTCAAACTTTGTATGTACTTGTTGAAAGGAGATAAGGAAAAAACTTAAATCATTTATTTAGTAAGAAAAAATCCCCTTTGCCCTTTCTATTTTTATATAGACAATAAACACCTCTAGATATATTGACATGAACAGAATTCAATTAAGGAAGAAATCGTATTTTTTTTTAAATCAATAATAACATAGGTGAGAAATCAAACTATCAACTGTGAAATAGTAATTGGTGTCATGAATGTTTTTTAGAAGTGAAATTTGTCCTATTTAAAGTTCTTATGATTGAGTCATCGAAAAAGAAGGTATACCTTGTTGATATAGGTAGTAACTTTCTATTATTTTAAATCTTTCTTAACCATACTTTCATGTTCTCAAGATCCTTCTCATTTGAATGTGATATCGGTTTATTCATGTACTCCTCATAAACCCAGGTCGTTAAATACCTATTCATCATCTTTTTTTTTTTTGTTACCATATTTACTATTTTCTACCAGATTTGCAACTCAAATAGGGATATTTATCATCCATAACTAAGCGCCCAAAAATACTCCTCTAAGTTGAATAGTCTATGCTGACTCTCTCTAAATATAGATATAAATTGAGTTGACTGGCCTTGGAGTATTTTTAACGCTCCATGTTTTTACTTTTAAATTTGATACCTTAGTGTAAATTAGAGAATTTCAAGAGATTTAAGGACAAAAGTAAAAGAAAATTCTAAAAGATTAGGGACTATTTTGTAGTTATAATCATGAGTTCATATAAATATATATATTGTGGAAAAAAGGAAATAGAAAGGGAATTGTGGGAGCATTAAATATAAGGCAATATATATTGAGTCATTGGAAAAGGAAGCGTTGGCTTTTGGTATCTGCCGAATAATGACTTTACGCCGTCTAATTCATGAAATCATTCTAACCCAATTTCAGAAATGAACCCCGCCTCCGCCTCCGCCCCGCCCCCGCCATCGTATTCTCCAATCCCCTCCTCCTCCGCCCTTCTCTATGGTCCCCGCCACCGCCGACTCCCCTCTCCCCCCTCCTCCAAGCGCAATAAACTGGCTCTCCACCGCCACCACCCCCTTTCGCCGCTCCTCCCTGGCCTCCCCGATCACGTCGCCCAATTCTGCCTCTCCCATCTCCCCCCTTCTCTCCTCTTCTCCGTCTGCCGTTCATGGCGGGCCTCCTCTATTCCCCTTCTTTTCCCCCTTTCTCCTCCCTATACGCCCTTCTTTCTTCCTCCTCTAATTCCCTCGATTTCTTCAATTTCGATCCAATCTCTTCAAAATGGACCCCTCTCCCTCCTCCTCCCAATTCCCATCTCTTGATCCACCACCCTTCTTTCCTCTCCCGCCACCTCCCTGTTCAATCCCTCACCGTCTCCGGCCACCTCCTCCTCCTCGCCGCCACCACCCACAACCTCCTCCCCGCCCTCCCTCGCCCTCTCCTCTTCTCCCCCTTTTCCAATTCCTGGCGTTTCGCCCCTCCTCTCCCTACCCCTCGCCGTTGGTGCGCTGCCGGCGCTCTCCGTGGCTCTGTTTATGTCGCTAGTGGGATTGGATCCTTCTTCTCCACTGATGTAGCTCGATCTGTTGAGAGATGGGATTTGAAACCCAACGGTGGTGGTGGTTGGGAGAAGGTGTGTGGGCTTAAGGATGGGAGATTTAGTAGAGACGCCATTGATGCTGTGGGATGGAAAGGGAAGCTCTGTATGGTGAATGTGAAAGGGGATGCGCCGAAAGAAGGGTTGGTTTATGATTTGGAAAGGGGTGAGTGGGAGGAGATGCCGGAAGGGATGATCGGAGGATGGAGAGGGCCGGCGGCGGCCATGGATGAGGAAGAGATGTATGTGGTGGATGAAGTTAGTGGAAGTTTGAGAAGGTATGATTCAGAAACGGATTTCTGGGAGGAGGTAATGGCGTCGAATCGGTTGAAAGGGGCGGTGCAGATGGCGGCCGGCGGCGGCAGAGTCTGCGTCGTTTGCGGTGGTAGTAGAGGGGAAATCGTCGTGGTGGATGTGGTAGCGTCGCCGCCGCGGTTGTGGGTTGAGGCGACGCCGCCGGGAACGGAGGTTGTCGCCGTCCACGTGCTGCCGAGAATGAATGGTGCTGCAGAGTCATGATCGTCCGTCGGTTACAGCCAGGAAGTGATTTTTTTTTTTTTTTTTTTTTTTGAATATTGCGTTCTTGTTTAATATATTAATAGAAAGATAATACGAAGAATTTAGACCCAAAGATTTTGTTTTAAGTTTTTATTTTTAAAAATTAAGTTTATAACATTTACTTTTTTTTACTCGATTTAGATGAATTTTTAGTCCAATTTTAAGAATAAAAATATTTTTTTTTAAATATTTTTTTTTTATTTTTAAAATTAAGCTTGATTTTTTAAATCATCGATGAAAATTATATAATAAATGAAGAAATAAAGAAATAAAGAAATTTAGAAATAGGAGTAACATTTAAGAATTTAATTTTTTAAAATAAAAATAAAAGATAAAATAATTATCACCTAATTAATTAATTAATATATATATATATATATATTGGTGAAAGTAAAGGAAAAGTGAAAATTTGTGGGTTCAAAGAAGAGCAGTTGTTATTGGTTTGAGTTGGTGAACTATTCCCTATTCAAGGTCTTTAAGTTCCCTTTTGGGAAGAATATTTTAACCTTTTTTTTTAATAATCAAATTTTTAAAATTTTGTTTATTTAGAAAATGATGATCAAAACTAAGAAATGAGATACAAATTCATACTCCACTGTGGATGAAAAAAGAGTTAGGATAATTATTGATATAATTAAATTTGATAGTCAATCGATAATTTAATAATCATTTTATTATCATTTTTAGTTTGACATTTGTGAGGGAAGCATAAATTTAAGATGGTAATATATGCTTTACTTTGATGAGTTATATATGTTGATTAATTTGTTATTTGTTTATTTAATTGAATGAGGACGTGAGATTGGTATTGATCTTTAAAATAATGAAAAGGTATTTGTGAGATTAGTATAGATTATTTGAGCTATAATTAAAATTTGAAAGTTTTAAAATCATTCTTAAATTTGGTCTTAAAATGAGATTGGGATACAGTTTTAGTTATGTATTCGTTTTTACTCTCGAGCTCAAATTTAGTTTATTTAGTCTCAAATTTAAATTTAGTCTTTATTCTCAATTTTAGATTTATAGTAGCGTACGAGGATGGATCTATAAAAGGATCAAAGACACATACCCCTCACATCGTGTCGTTATCAATGGTGTTATATAGTGCTGTCTCTTATACACATCTAGATGTGTATAAGAGACAGCCTAAAACACATATAAAAGAGTTGTTTTAGTGGTTATGTGGTGTTCTCTATAATTTGGTGATCGAAGTTCAAGCCATTTGGGAGATAGTTGATTTTTTTTCTTCTTTTTTTTAACCAATTTTTTTTTTCACATAGGTTCATGTTTATATACAAATATTTTTAAAATTTTAGGCTTGTTTGATAACTATTCGATTATTGAATTTTAGTTTTTAAAAATTAAGGATATAAACATCATTTTTACGTTAAAAAATTTTACTTTGTTATTTACTTTACTATTATTTTAAAATTACATTTAAGTTAATATAATGTTAATTCTTAACTTTTAAAATCATGACTAATAAATATCTAAATTAAACTTTTAATTTTAACTCTAATATAAGTCCCTTAAAAATATTTAATAGATATATAAATTTTCAATTTAGTATTGAAAAATCTCATAAAATATTAAAAATACTTGACAATTAACTATTGTATTAGACAAAAAAGTATTTTTGTTTTTAATTGAACTAATCACACCCTTTATATAAAATCCTAGATTCGTCATTGGTAATGTACATTCATATTTTGTCTTTTTAAGAATGAAGAAAGTATTACTATTATTATTATTTAACTAAGTTTGATACAAATTAATGTCAAAGTAATTAGGACTAATTTTTAGATTTAATTAAAGTGTAGACACTCAAACGAACGAGACTTTAAAGAACAACTTTTATCCTATAATTTGCTTATTTGGCTTTTACCGTCTCCCTCAATTCTGTTTTCTCTCTAATTTCTTGTTCTGTTGATGTAAAATTGTAATGAAAAGAGACAGTTCAGAGAAAGTCTCTTGTTCAATTTTTTTGTGATCGTTTTTAATTTTGCTTAGTCATATCTTCCTCGTTACTCAATAAGCTATTTCTTTTCATATTTAATAATCGAAAAGAACATTTAAGACATTAAATTTAAGATAGATATTAATTTTTTTTTTCTTTTGCAATGGTATTGAATTGCAATGAATCGAAGAAAACTCCACAACCCGAGATTAAAGCACAACCAAAACACAAATACAACCAAAGGAATCAAGAGAAGAACAAAAAAGAAAAAAAAGAAACTTAATACATAGGAAAGATATACACAACAGAGGAAAAATCTCCCCAAACATGTGAGCATGTTCAACTCCTTTCAATAGAAGCCTTAAGCCATTAAGAACATCACAAAAAAAATAAAAAATAAATAAATAAAACCTCAAATTGCACAACTTGACTAACCACCAGAGAAGCCGTAAGGTAGTTAACTTCATGGACTCAAAGATTGTGTTTGCTCCAAATATGATAGATGATAGTACTGAAGGTTTGTGAAAATTGATGCAGAAGAAAGACCGTGTCCCAAATTTGATTTTTACATAATATGAAAAATACAAAGAAGAAAAATATGCATTCTAACAAAAATTTATACTACATGCTTTAGAAAATATAGAAGAGGAGAAAATTAGAGTTTTAGTCTCACTAACTCTTGAAGCCACTAAATCTTCACATTCCAGTTGGTCAGCAAACCTTCTTGAATCACGATCTCAACAAAATACAGCAACTCCGAGAACATAAAAGAAATTCCAAATCTGTATTTGGACACCACCATAATAGATATCTTGGTATTCTTTTTTGGTTGAAAATTCACAAGAGTTTATAGGTTTTGTGTTAATTTTGGAAGAGGGGGAGAGAGTATTTTTATGTAGAGAGAATTTTTGGGAGAACAGTATCAATTGATCAACACAGACCATGTGTGTTTTTGGAAGAAAAAAATGATCGAGAACCTATAACTACCCACTCACACGATTAATTGAGAGATTATAGGAGAGGGAAGTTGTTTTCATAATTCCCTCCCTTTAATTCAAATTAAAATATAATTTNAACATATTTTAATTTAGTTAATAATAATAATAATAATAATAAAAAATATATAATAACTATCTTATCATATATAATTGTATATTATATCAAATATACATAACATATAGTTTATATTATATCAAATATAATATAACATATAGTTTGAAAAACTCTCAATAATCTATGGTATTTAGTATAAATCAAATTCATATTAAATAATTATATGAATCCAATTCATATAAGTAATATTTGAATCATATTCAAATATTTGTTTTGTCTCAAAATAAACTTTATATTATAATGTATCAAATACATAATATTAATTATATCATATATAATTAATTTTCTCAATTAATTTGAACAATTTAAATTAATCCAAAATTAATTTGGTTCTCAATAATCCTAGTTGATCTACCTAGGGGATCTTATGGGTCTATAGTTTGAAGCTCTAATGGTATTTGGATAATTAATTAAATTATCCAACTTCCATTAACGGTCGGTTACTCCACTAAAAATCGATAGTTGCACTTTTTGCACTATAGATATACTTTTGTGTCAATTGGATATAATCGATCAACGGTGCGATGACCCTTCACAAATTGCTCGTAAGTACAGCTGGATCAAAATGACCATTTTGCCTTTATAGTCACATCTAACTCATTAAGTACCATTTATCCCCTAATGAATAATAAGTCATAGTTCAACTATGACCAAACCCCTCTAAGACCAAGAGAGGGTGTGGCGCCATATTGTTTAAGCCCATGAATCAATCTTTAAGAGAACAATTTCTCTACTTTCTCTAACTATAGAGAAAGAGTTAATTCCTTCTTGTGTAGTTGTGTTCCCAGTTCCCAATTAGACGAATTCCCAAAATAGTAGGCATATTGAGCTGGCGAACTGACCATTCTCACCCATACAAATCAAATGACTGCCTTCATAGGCAGAAGTTTACAACTCACTTAGAATTCAAGTCAAGTCACCTATTGTCATCCTGATGAAATATAAGTCTCTTCTATCAATGGTGTTATATAGTGAGACTATTTATTTCGTGGTCCGGTCTTATACAAACTCTTTATATAGAACATCTCCACTCACATGTCTTCATATGAATGATCAAGATCAAATCATTTGTAACACTTTACAACAATTGTAACAACTACAAAGGGGGTGGTATTTGTAGTGTTACCAGGATAAAGTACTCAACCTTATCCATCTGCTACATACCGTTTAGGTTATCGCTTGGACATGATCTACTTGTATGTCTCCACATACATGCCCAAGCTACAGAAGACAACCTTGGATCTTAGTTTATTGGTTTTGTGAGTTAATGCTACTAAATGTCAAATAAAATACTTCAGATTTTTTTAAATAAATAAATTATTTATACTTTCCAATTACAAATTACAAGACCCACTGAGATTTAAGGCATTAACCCCAGCAAGTATATTAAGTAACTCTCAAACTTGAATTCATTCTCTCTTAAGTTTTTAAATATCTATATTGAAATATATTTTATGACGAGAGATTTGTTAGGAAAGAAAAATCAATAAAACAACTAGGTAACTCATTCTTTTAATCATCTTTGAGGTCCATTTTTTTTTTTAAAAAAAAACAACGGTAGCATATATACTATTTTCATTCATTATAAACCAACTTAAGGCCACGTTTACCTACTGAAAACGTAATAGATCAATGGAATGAAAAAAGTGAGTCTCATTGATTGCTTTTGGTTTTGTTTACTTATGTTCTGCATTTGTACTAACATATGGGTCTCACATTCAAATCTGTAATGAAATAACGCAATTTGGTCAATGAATAAAAAGTACTTACTCCAATTGCGCCTGAGAATTACGTTTTATCATTACCATTAAGACTACCATTATTATTACTGTTACAACTGAAAATTTATCAATTTTGACATATTTACAGTTACCATTACCACTTGACCCTAAGAGGTAGAGGTAGAGGTAATGATAACAGTAAATTTAACAAAATTCATAATTTTAAATAAATACGATTCGAGATCAATTCAATTGCATTTGCGATTCAAGCTCATTACAATTAATCCATCAATGAAATTTCATTACGATTACATAAATTTTCATTACGATTTGGTAAACTTAGCATAAATACAATCCAAGAAAAGATGTGGAGTCCAATAACAATAAAATATTAATTAATAAAATGGAAGTGGCATGATGTGAAAAGGGAATAGCATCAAATAAATATCTTAGAAAAGAAATTCACACTTTCAAAACGGTGCACAAAAAAGTACCCAAAACAAGGTTTCTAGTTCTCTTTTATTTAAAAGTGTGCTTAAGAAAAAAAAAGTTTCCAATTTTTAGGGGATAATTTGTATGAATGAGTCAAATTTTGAGCCCACAAGAAATTTGACCCACCTTTAAAAAATATTCGAAAATTGATTTTCTGATGATGTCAGCCGCCTGCAAAAGTACTATTTTAACCCCAAAATATGCACGAGACCAGATGCAAACTAGATTTCTCTCTCTTTCCTCTTATTCCTTCATCTCGTTCTTCTTGTTCCTTCATCTCGCTCCCTAATTTACGTTGCTCTTCATCATTTTTTCCTTGATTTTTTTTCCATTCTTTTGAATTCTTCCTCTGGCTTTTTCTCATCAATTTTGTTGTTTTTTCTTTTGCGTTTTTTCCTTCATTTGAATTCTCTCTCACTTCTTCCTCTTGTTTCTTGGTCTCACTCTTGCTTCTTTCTCTCGTTCTAATTCACTCTCCTCCATCTCGATCTTACTTCTCTCTTCCTTAAAAAAAACACAAAAAGAAGAAGAAAAAGAAGGGCAAATAAAAGAGGAAGAAGAAGGCGAAGAGGAAGAAGAAGAAGAAGAGGGGGGGAGGAAATGTGAAAAAAGAAAAAGAAAAAATCTTGAAATCGGAGGAGAAGAGAAAAGGCCATAGGGGTTAAACTGGCAATTTTACGGGTGGATGATATAAGCAAAAGACCACCTTTCATTTATTTTCAAAAGTGAGACCAAAATTCATTTGGACCTCTTATTTGAGGCCTTTTGTACAATTCTTCCATTTTTTGGTACATGTTTTCTTTATATTTCATGATTTTTTTTTTCTTGAAAGTATATTAATCCCAACATTTAAAGTGAATTTATTTAGGTCTCTTTGGTAACCATTTTGTTTTTAATTTTTAGTTTTTGAAAATTAAATCTATTTTCTTCACTTTCTTACAATGATTTGCATCTTTATTAAGTATAATTGTTGAATTCTTATCTAAATTTTGAAAAGAAAAATAAGTTTTTAAAAACTACTTTTTTTTAATTTTTTTTTAAAATTTGGCTTGGTTTTTTAACTATGATAATGAATGAAAAAAATTTAGAAATAAAAATAATGTCTATAAACTTAATTTTTTTTAAAAAAATAGATGATTACGAAACAGATCTTTAGCCTTTTCTTATATAAATAAACCTATTTTTATTGGTTGAATGAGTACATATTTGACCCATCAAAAAGTGTCAAATTTGCCTTTTTCATAAAGTTTCTTCACATTATTTATTCTTCACATTGTAACTACCATGGTCCATAATATATATATATTTTTATCATGAGTTCAACCATAATTCCTTTTTGCAACGTTTATTTTTATTTTAAAAAAATATTAAAACATTGCTAAAGACATTACTTTACCTGCTCTGCCACCGCCCTAAAAAGAGGCAAAAGCATTACAGTAAGTAATATTATAAAATAAAAAGAAAAAGAAAACTTGCAACTCAAACGTTCACTGCACATTAACTTTTTTTTCTACATGAGTTGAACCATAATACGCGTTAAAAAAATTAAAAATAAATAACATTTTAATCCATAAATTTTAATTTCTAATAATTCAGTCCCTATTATATTTTATAATGATAACAATTCACCTTTAAACTATAATAAGCAATTTCTTAAGTTTATATACTTTACAATTTATGTCGCATTTCATCGTTATTATAAAAAGTAACTATTAGAATTTGATGAAATTTTTTACACGTGTAAATTGATGAATTGATTAAGAATCACATTTGTTTAATAAATTATAAAGATTAAATTATTATATAATAAAAATTGATAGTTAATTTTGATTTGATGTATTACAATATGGACTAAATTGTTATATGTTAAAGTTCAAAAACTAAATTATTAGAAAATTTGAAAGTATAACGACTGAATTATTACCAACTAAGTCCATTAATTAAATTTTTACTTCTATAGAATTGAAATTTTGGATAAAATAATATTTTGATGAAAAATTTTCACATGTAGAAAAAATGTCAAAACTATTTACAAAAATAGCAAATAAAAAAAAAAGAAAAGAAAAAAAACACTGATAGACACTAATAGATTTCTATCAGTGTTTATCACATAGTATCAATGATAAACTTCTGTTACTTCTATAACGGATAAACACCGATAGACTTCTATAAGTCTTTATCAAATAAGATTAAATTTTGTTATTTTGTGTAAATAGTTTTTTCTATTTTTGAAAATTCCCCTATTTTGATTATTTGTATTTTGTGTTCCATTTCATTTTAGCTCATGTACTTTCTATAATTCTTGAATTTAGCTATTATATTTTCAATAAAGTTAATTTTTATCAAAATTGATTAAATAATAATAAAAATATTTATGCAAGAAAAGACGTAGTAGGAATATATTTTTAAACTGTATAAAAAAAAATGTTAATAGAGATCTTAAAAAATAGAAAATCATGAAAACTAATTTTAAAATTCTAAAATGAAATGATACTCAATATAGGGATTAAAATGATATTTTTACCTAATTTTTTTTATTCCATCTGCTAAAGCCAAGCCAACCAGAAACAAACAAAGAAGAGAGATGGGTTAGTAGCAAATCTATGCAACCTTTATCCAAGAAACTGTTTCCAGTTAGGCTGTTTAGTGGTTCAGGTAACTGCAAAATAATTTATTAGAACAAATCATGGACTCAGGATAAGGAACATTGATTAAGAACACAAAACAGGGTTAAAGCTCAACAGCTTTAAACTTATTTGGCATATTCATAAATGCAGTTCTTCATTCAAACAATCAATGGGATTTAGATCACCTCGTAACTATGCGAGATTTGGAGCGGCGATTCCTTAGACACCGGTCTCTGTTCCGACCATAGCTCGAGGTTGACTGTTCCGGTAACCCAGTGAATGAGACATTTATCAACTAGCTTCCACTCACCTGGAATGTTAATTTTAGTGATAAATTGCCTTTACTTTAGCAAGCAAGAGATCAAGCTTAAGAAAAAACATAAAAACATATTTCTTGCAGCTAAGATTGAGCCTTGAACTTATGTTTATGTGACAGTTCAATGATTATGTGTATGTGTCCATTTAATGTTTATGTGACATATGAACGATATCATCTGTTAAGAATTATGTGACAGGCTAATTTGGGATGGGATCAGACATTTGATGACATATCAAGTTAAGGCTATGGAACTATTAAACATAGTTGAATGTTCATGAGCGTATCATAATCTTTTAAGTAAGAGATTAATAGATACAACTTTAAAAATTCAATAACATACTTGAAACTTTTAAAGTACCAAGATCATATAGATAAAACCTTGCAAGTTCAAGGTCCAAATTTAAATTTAACAGTACATTTTCTGAAGTTCAAAGACTTATTCAAATCATTAATTTGGAAAAGTTGAAATCTTCTTATTGAATGATCATAATATTTTCCAATAATCATCAATGGAGGGTTTCAATATCAACATTTTTGTTCAATAAGATACTAAAGCGGTTGATTGACTCATTCAACACTAGAAACACTCGTTGGAAATCCTTTGACAACACATATTTCTATTTCTCGACAATATTCCACGTTCAAGACAATTGGATATGTTGAATGTTGTCTGATAAGATCTTGACTTTTAGAAAACAGTGAATGAGTCAGATTATTAAAAACAAAACTGTTGAAAATTGAAAAACTTATAGACTGATAAGTGAAAGAATATGATTATTACTATTAGGTAAAAGATCTCCCTCCAAATACTGCTTCCCTGACTCAGGCCAGATTTCATGCACAGATCTGTCGGTGGATGTGAATGAAACAAAAGATTCTGTGGGATGTAAAAGATTGAACATCGGATGGATTCTTTAAACAGGCCAACCTGCAAAAAACAAAGAAACATTATATAATTAGGCAACTAAACAGATCTCTTCCACTTTTCAAACTTGTACTCCTCCAAACATTTTCCAGTGCTGAATGAAAATCTCTCAAGTTGAGAATAAAGTAGTAGCATATAGTAATATTTGGGGCAAACCTTGAGAATCCACCAGAACCAGCACCTACTTTGACAGTTACAATGCTAGAGTTAATCTTAAGTACTTTAGCATCTTCCTTGGGAATGTATATTTTTCTTCTTAGAGCTAACCCTCCATCGACATCATCTTCAAGTTCAAGAGATTCCTCATCCCCTGCATGCTCAAAGTTTCGACTGAAAGAAAATGAGTTGTACAATAAAATTTCTGCCAATTTTGGGCATTTTCTACACCAACTTGAACATTTATGTAGCTTGACCTTGTGTGTTTCAAATTTGATGAACAAATTTTGTTTACCTTTATTAGTTGACTTGGGAGTTGGGAGTAATTTCCTATATTTTATTTTGAGAATGTATTAGTTGAACTACTTAAGTATACAGTTCAATTTATTGAATTCTACAAATGAATACTGAATACTCCCCATACAAGTAAACAAATATTTATTAACTATTTCACTTGTCAAGAAACACAGACATCTATTATACGATTTAATATTCATAAAGAAATGAAGTGTTGAGGTTATTCAAGCATAGGTTAGGAATGTTGAGGTTATTCAAGCATAGGTTGGGAATTTACTCAATGATATTATATTCCTCAGTACATCCAGCAGATGGGTACTCCGTACCACTGAACACTTCATAACCATTGATTTCAATCTTGCTATGGAGCCATTGTATCGCTACACTCACAGACAAAATGATATCAACCTATCCTATTACATTTGTTGACACAGTTAAAATAATATTTTCTTAATAGTAAACTTTTTTTAAGTCACAAATATAATGTCTTTACCAATTCAATTATGCTCTAAAAGTAAATGTTATGGGCAACATCATCATTTTGAGAACATAGCAAAGCTATAACGTAAACAATGATCTTCGGAATCACGTAATTATTTGCCAACTTTCGTCATTAGAAACAGCCATGCTAGGATCCCTCCACTAAGATTTACGTATTCGATTTCTAGGTGCTGGAAATGGATGGTGATTAGTGTTAGGCCTCCGATTGTATTACAATATCAAAAGAGGGAAGAATAAGGGTAATTTGAGAAAAGAGGAAGTTACAGCAATTAGGGGGTTGGGGACCACAACTAGTGAACTTCAATTTGGTTAGGAGAAGGTTTTTGTTTAAAAGTATAGGGGAGGGGAAATGAGGGAAACTTTTGTAATGAAAACATTTTGGAGGAGGGGAAGCTGAACTCTTGCATGTGGGAGCAAGCTAAAGTCGGAGTTTGATTGTAGGGAGATTTGTAAACGCGTTGCTTATCGTCTAGCTCATCGAGTAGACGATCGTATAGTGAAGTAACAACGATCGTGTAGTGAATATCAATGATCGCTAGTAAGTAGCAGCGATCATGTAGAGAATAGCAACGATTGTGTAGCGGATAGCCCGATCCTTTCATCGAGTAGCTAATTGTGTAATAGATCGTTTATTAGATCGAGTAGACGATCATGTAGCTCAACGAATTATCAATAAAATTCTTCTAAACGATTTGGTTTCTATCAAATTGGTATCAGAGCGTTCACCTGGGCACGAATGGCTCAAAAACGATTCGAGGAGAAATTGAAGTTGTTAGATCAAGAGATTTCTGGTCTTAGAGTCTAGATGCAAAAACTACCAACAATTGAGGAGAACTTGGCATCGTTAACCAAGAGTATCGATTGATTGGGATTACAAGCAGAGAAGCATCAGAAAATGTTCATTTCGTACGTAGCGGATATGGCGAAGGGAAAAATGAAAGCAATAGAAGAGAAAGACGGATCGAGGAGTGCAATGACGGAAGGATCGAATAGCAATAATACGAATGGGATGAATAATTCGGTTAAATCAGGGGGAGAAGAATCGTCAAGCGATCAGTGTAAATTCAAGAAAGTGGAAATGCCAGTGTTTAGCGGAGGCGATCCAGATTCGTGGAATTAGCTGATATGCAAGGGTGTAGCGGAGGAAATTTATGAATAAAAGATGGACAAAATCAAGGAAAAATAATGTTTAGTTAAAGGATTTGAAGAGATGAGATAAGCATTAGAGTAGCTTGGGGATGGAACAATACACATTGTACTCTATACTTTTGGAGAATATACTCTTATCATTTATTCAAAATAATGATACATATATATAAGCAAGTAAGAAATCTAGGGCATGTAAAATTACAACAAAGGAAAACTATACGTAATAATATAAATACATACTATAACATACATCTCTGCAGGTGGAAAGTAGGTTAGGCCGTAAGTAAATAACCAGCTATTCCTAGCTAAAGGGAGAGTATAAATATTCGAGACTTCCCGGTAGAGAGTCACGAAATTAGATTACAACGGAATTGATCGAATACATTGCTGAATTAAAGATAGTCACGAAGATCGTGCCGGAGCACAACGTTGCTGATCATAGAAATTAGATCGACTGGGATTGACTAAAATTTGTTTCCCATATAGAAATGCTATGTAACTATGTTGAAGCATAAGTTTGAGGAGAACAATACAGGAGAAACAATACCTAATTGATGATGATATTCCTTCTCGCTGATGGGTACCAGGTCAGCCACTTCTTGCTCAGAGGGAAATCTCAGTTGCAAAACTTCTCCATTTTTGCCCAAGAATCAATCTGGAGGCATAGAGAATTACAATATGAATAGAGTAGAGAGCTCGTAAGAGCTTTATCCAAAAGCAAATGAAGATTTACTTTTAGGTTGTGGAGCACAAATAGAAGCTACGGCCCATTTGTCACACCAGGGCATGTGGTGCTGTATTGCCCTTTGTATCCCAACACTTATGGCCTCAATTAAAATCCTCTAACAAAATAAAAACGTACCTCTGCCCCTTCATCCAGTAATATTTGAACATGCAGCCGCCGTTTTGGCCTTGTCCATGATCCTTCAGTTCTAGAAACTTGAACAGTAACAACTGAAGATTCTAGTTCTGCAACATAATGTGTCAATAGGTACGCACCTAAACTGAAATCATATCCATCGCCATCATCTTCAAATAGAACACCTTTAGCCTTTCCTGTAAATAATATTAAAATTTATTAAACTTAAACAAGAAAAGAGTTGCCAGAAAAATGTAAACTTGCCATCCATAAAAACCCTGAGAAATTAATACAATTTATCTAAATTATAAAGAAAAAAACCTTCATACATTTTAGATGTAAAGAATGAAAGGCTTTCCTTAGGTGGGCTTCAGTTAATAAATGGTCTTGATTACTAGGTCAGTCTGCACCTTTTGAGCGAAGGAAAATGAATGACTCCGTTAAATTCTACCAAAAAATTTAAGTTGATGTGTGAAGGTAAATTCACTCTCCTCTCACTTGTAAGCTTGAAATATGTAGAAGACTCAATAAGTAAAAATCAAAATTATTTGGAGCGAAACAACATTGTAAAGATTTGAACACAAGATCTCATACATTGCTACTATGTTAAATTACCGATTGACTCAAAAGCTTAAGTTGATGGGTGGAGATAAATTGAATATTATATCATCTAATAGACTCTTTAGTCTTTACACAGCCAGAAAAGGATTCACAATTATCTTTCCAACTAGTGAAGAAAAGAGTAGGATAAGAATATAAGTATTCGTGTGGTAGACAAGGAAAAATATACGTCACTTCATGGTCTATCCCAAGAAAATGGGAATAAGATGATGCCATCACCATTTCCATCCAAAGCCACAAGAAGAGATATGTGATCAGATAGATTGGCTTCTGCAGTATGCTGGTGTGCAGGACCTAAAGGAACAATTGATCCACCTTGCAAAAATAAGGCTGGTAGATCCTGCAATGGTCCAATGCACGTGAGAAAAGATGACATAGAAAGGCAGTAACAATGCAATTAAATCAGCAAGCAGAAATTACCGGATGTGAGTCACCAAAATCAAATCTCAACAAAATTCCTTTAGGCAGCGTGGGAAGAGTGCTGCTCAAGAACCAGTGTTAGCAAAACAATTATTGGATTGATACTCTACCAGCCCCACTATTGAACACCAGAAACCAATATTTTATAAATGAAAGAATTTTCCAGTTTCCCCAAGTTGGGATCTTTTGGATCTGCAAAATAATTAAAAAGAAGTAAAAAAAATGTTACAACCAGAAAAAAAAGTTATCAAAGTTGGACAAGCAAGGAAAAAACAGGAGTTGCAACAGGAACACTCGTTGTATGAGCCATATAGAAAAGAGTGTACATGTGAGGTAATAGGCGGTAGCGTCTCTTCAATGCTAGGTGGCAAACTTCTTCACACTAAACGAATGATCAAAGCTAAAGTTCAAATTATTTGATTTGAGGATATGAGAAATGATCCATAAACCCATAACAATTTAAACCATAAGCAATAGATACAGACGTATAACCCATGGCAATTTAAACTGTTAGCAATAGCCAATAGGTACCTTTACAAGCATATAATCCATGACAGCAAAGGTATTCATCACTCTTAATCCTCTAGTATGAACGGCATTTACTAAGAAGGTGCCATTGGAGTTAGATGAAATAGTAATTTAGAAAATAATCTTAAAAGTACATGCCATCACTTTAGTCTTTACACAACAATTCTACAACCTCATATACTAGCAGCAAAAACTACATGCCTCAATGGAAGAATAGGCAACACAGACATCTTCAATTAGCATATCAAGAAGAAGATACATACACAAACCCAGCTCTTCCTTACTGGCTCTGTTGTATCATGTTTGTGCCTTGTACATTAATTATTCATTTCTGAAGTGAGGTTCAAAGTCATTTAACTCGCAATCTTCTTGGAAACAAAATGATCCTCGTGTATATAACAGACCCTGAAATGATGACCAACAAAGAAAATATAATATATTTAAGTTTAGGGAAACCTCTTCTCCAAATGACCATGGTTCATGGTCAGCAGTGCTGGCTTCAGAATGTCCACGGCAGAGAGGAAACATTGCACCAATCCCCGTCCACCTTTCGAAAAGCCTAGGTGTTGCATTTCCAACATAGCCACCAATATCAGGTCCAGATAGTGGTTTACCACTGAGTCCCTGAAGAACTAGGAATGAGAACACAATAAAATCTAAATTGAAGCCATAATCATAACTCATTCTTAAGACCTTAGTGAAAAGTGAAAGCATTTAAGATTCTCTCTGCCATTGATCTTAATAAGATTGTTACGACTAGCCTCCATTGACATGAAGTTGAGATTGCCATCCAATATTGGATTGCTTGATAAATCCTATATGGTCCATCACTCCATCTTAGAGGAACATCGGGAGCATGCTTTTCATATTTGTGTTTTTTTCTCCTTTTCTCTATTTAATTGAAAAAGATGTATTTACCAACTGAAGTATCATGGAGATACTCATGTGAAGATGCTCCCAGTTTGAAATGTTGTCACCTGTCCACGTAGCAGCATACTTTTGGCTACCAATAAAACCAGCCCTAGTGAGAACAAAAGGACGCCTTCCAAGCAGCAGAAATTCTTGTTTTAGAAATGCCAAATATAAGATTGAGAATTAGGGGTGTTCAAAAAATCCGATAACCCGAAAAAACCGATCAATCCAACCCAATCCACACGGTTTGGGTTGGGTTATCAACTCATTTGGATTGGATTCGGTTCAAATAAATGAAAATTTTATGGGTTGGGTTGGTTCAAGGGTTCACCTAATATAACCCAAACCAACCCGAACCAAGGAAAATTTATACGGATGACCCAAAAATTGGGCCCAAAATGTCAAATGACCCATTTTTAAAAAATAATGTCAATTGACCCTCTGCTCACATCATCGCCATACCAAATTACGTAAATTGTCCTTACTTCGTCTTTTTACCTTTTTACTGAGAACCCACCAAAACTAAACTATTCTTCATTCAAATTTTCCAAGGCTAACGACTTCGTATCGCTCATAAACGGAAAAACTATTTCCGGCTTGTAAACGATTCTACTGCCATCGACAAATCGAATCTTATCGGTACATCTTTCAATATGGTTTTTTTGGTTTTCGATGTGTTCTGTGGTTGAAGACGAGTAGAAAGAGTTTGTGAGCAAGATAAGTGAGAGTGAAATCGGTAGAGTGACACCGGGGAGAGTGAATGTGAGCGAGATAAGTGAACCTATGGTGTTTTTTGTTTGTTTTTCTGGTTTTCGATGTGTTATGTGGTTGAAGACGAGTAAAAAGAGAGAATGTGAGGGAGATAAGGGAGAGCGACACCAGAGAAAGCGACATCGAAGAGAGCGACACCGGAGAGAGCGATATCAGAGAAAGCGATGCCAGCGAGAGCGATTCTAGCGAGATCGATGCTAGTGAGAGCGAATCTAGCGAGATTTAAACAGAATGTTGTTTTACATGTTTTTTCCGAAGGAGTTTACTGATTGAATTTTTTAATAAATGCAGGAGTGATTTAAGATGGCTACACGTTTCAGAATAGCCGAAGCTGACTGATTTCCCGGTCAAGTAACCAGCTTGGTCCACATTGCTAATGTAAACAAGATTGTCAAAGAGAAGCTCATGCCAATGCAGTTGGCCATGTTCAAGAGAACAGTTTTTGGGCGATTTGTTGACATTGATATGGTGTTCAACAACCCAATTTTCCATCACATGTTGCTTAGAGAAGTGAAGAGGACAAAATCAGACTCAATGTCATTCTCTGTCTGTGGGAAGGTTGTCACCTTTTCGAAGGATGACTTTTTAGTGATGACTGGTTTGTGGTAATCCCCATCACGAGTTGATCGGAACCAGCAGTCCTCATATAAACTTGCTATCAAGTATTTTGGTAATCGAGTGACGAAGGACACTTTACACCTCCGTGAACTTAAAGAAAAATACAAGAACTTAGAGTTTGAAAATGATGATGATGCTGTGAAAATCAGCCTAGTTTACTATACTGAGGTCACAATGATGAGGAAAACCAAACAAAAAAATGAAGTCGACCTCAAACGTTTCAAGGACGTTCAAAACTTGGAGTATTACAATAGTCTTGATTGGGGTACCATTATTTGGGAGAGGACATTGGATGCCCTAAAGACTGCCTTGAATGATAAGAGTAGTCTATACAAGACGAGAGTCAAAGCAAATAAAAACTACGTTGTGAAGTACTCCTTACATGAATTTCCACAAGTGTTCCAGGTAAATTTGATTAACATAATAATCGTGTTGTTTGATGTAACATTACTATTGTTCTTAATATATTTTAAATTTTATTTAGGTATGGACGTACGAGATCCTAGCTTCATCGATAGCTGGGAACATTGCAGAGCGAAGGAGCAAGATGGCTTTACCCCGCATATTACGATGGTCATGCTCCCACTCAGTGTCCTTCAAAGTACTCGAGAGAGAGATATTCGAGTTTAACAATGTACGTTTACTCTATGCATAATATGTTTATCTGGTTGTTAAATTAACACTAACCAGTTTACTGGGTTGTTAATGCAGATAAAAGTTAAAGAGGGCACCGTGATGTCAGATGCTGAAAGGGAGTTTCGGGATATCCCAGTGGAATGATGACCTATATTTGAGCTAGGTGTGGATGATGATAGTTCTGAAAATGGCAATAGGTCGACGAGTGAGGGGGGTAGTCCTGAAAGTGAAAGTGACGGTGATGACCATTGTGGAGATGACAATGATAAGGTTGTCAAGGTGGAAGAAGAGGATGAACCCGAGCATTATGAGCACGAGGATGCTGAATATGGAAAGGTGGAAGGAGGGACATACACACGTAGTGATGATATGTTCCATGATATGATGGGTGACGTACGCGAGGAGAACGAGTTGAACCAAGTTGATGTCTTTCTTGCGGACTCCGGTACAGAGCGACCCGTGGATGAGGAGTGTCCTAAATGTGCTGCCCACCGCAGAGAGGGAGCCAATGTAGACGAGTCTATTTATTCGTACCTGCGGTCCATTGATAGCTCACTATTGAGGTTGGATGGTTGTATATCGGGTTTAGATAGTTGTGTCTCCAGTATGAAGGAAAACATGACTAACATGAAAGGGAAATTGTCGGCCATCCTATCATTGTTGCAGTATATGTGTAAGGTTTGCATCATTTTATGTCTTTATGTGTTTAGCTTTTACGTGTTCATGAACTCACCATTTTACTTTACTAATTGAAGGGTTCTATGGTGAATGAGGAGACGACCAGGTCACCCATCCCATCTCGGGATCCCGATACGATTGTGACTGCCTCTGACATTCCCATCCCCATCCCCCCTGTACAGCCCGATACCACCACTGCCACGACATCACCGATTGACGTCGAACCTATACAGGTCAACGTCCCACAAACAGAGCCCGACATGTCTGCCTTACTCACCATGCCACATACAGAGGCTGACATGTCTGGCATCCCAGAGGCAGACACTTTTGGGATTGTTACGACCACAGAAGAAGTTCCACTGGTGAGTAATTTATTGATCAGTAATCTTTGTTTATATTTTTATATTTCTTGATGAGTAACGTTTTGTTATCTGTTAATGTAGGAATCTCGAAGAATTAGTCGTAAGAGAAAATCGGTTGATAAATATACACCCTAGCCCAAGTAAAGAAGAAAAGTGTGGCTAAACATCCTTTCCTAGGTGTAGCTACGTCAGTATCCAGATCGGTCGTCACATATAACGTAGCACACGATGTTCCACACAATATCCTGACAGAAATGATGGGCTGGATCTCAGATGACAATACAGACAATAAGGTTCGAGAGAACTTCTTCAAACCACTCGACAAGCAATTCTTCAAGGAATTGATTACCCCGAATTCGTTAGTCGAGTGCGATGTAAGTGTCCTAGTTTTTACGTCTTTACATGTTGGCTATCTTGTACTTTTACTGACATATTATTTTTTCATGCGGACCATAAATACTTTATTTTATTTTATGAAAGATAAATTTTATACCCGGCCCGACATGTGCATGCATAAGTTCACCATCTTGCCAATTCGTGTAACGGTAAATTTTGATATTTCGTTTCTTAACTTCTCATTTCGTTAAGTTTTCTGGTCTTAACTTCTCATTTTATTTGACAAAGTCACCTCAATGCTCGTGGAAGGGTATTTAAACGAATAAAGAATAAGTTACTTCTGGAGGCTGCCCTAGCTTGGGAAGATGAAGACACGTTACGTCGCCAGTAAATTCGATGTCAAATAGGCAGATGTGGATTTCGTTTACACGGCGATAAATATCAGTGGCCACTGGATGGTCCTTGCAATGGACATTAACAGAGGCCACATATTCGTGTTCGATTCACTTCCATCATACACATCAATGACAAAACTTGTGAATTGGCTAGAGCCATTGACGGTCACAGTACCATCCCTACTTCACTACTATGACGTGGATCGATTAAAGCCAGACCTATCCACAATCCGTTGAAAAATCTCGCGACCTAAGAACGTCAACATACAACACGGGTCGCTTGATTGTGGCATCTTCGCAATAAAACTACAGGAACACCTGATGACTGGTGCTGATCCATCCGTAATCACTCAGGAGAAGATGAGTGAATATAGAATGCAATTAGCATGTCAGCTATGGGTAAATACTCCATATTTTTTATTTGTATAGAACATTGTGTTTTTTATTGTATGTAAAAACATTCATTTATTTTTTATGTATGTAAAAACATTAATTTATTTTTTATGTATGTAAAAACATTCATTGTATAATTGAACATATATTTTTTATGAAAGTTCAAAGTTCAAAGTTCAATATCAGAATTTTATCAGAACATGCATTTTTTATGTATAATGGAGCTACTGCTCTTTCATTCTATAATTGAACATCTATTTTTTATGTAAGTTCAAAGTTCAAAGTTCAATATCAAAATTTTATCAGAACATGCATAATTGAGCTTAGAACATTATATGGTTCAAGGTTCAAAATTCAAAGATTGAGAGAGCGAGATGTTGAGAGAGAGCGAGATTGTGAGAGAAAGCGAGATGTTCAGAGAGAGCGAGATTGAGAGAGTATTTGTTATCCATTTGGTTACAAGTATGAAGATTGAGATAGTATGAAGTCATTGTTTTTTGTTACACGTATGAAGATTGAGAGAGTATTTGTTATTCACTTTTGTTATAAGTATGAAGATTGATAGAGTATGAAGTTATTGTTTTTTGTTTTCAGTATGAAGATTGAGAGAGTATGAAGTTATCCATTTTTATTACAAGTATGAAGACTGAGAGAGTATGATGATGGAGAGAGTATGAAGATTGAGAGAGTATGAATATTGCTATTATATAAATACTCCAACTTGTTATTGTTTTTTGTTTACAAGATGAAAATATGAAGTATGAAGTGTTACAAGTATGAAGTATGAAAAACAATGAAGTATGTTACAAGTATAAAAAAGTATGAAGTATGTTACAAGTATGACGTATGAAAAAATGATCAATGGTATTTATAACTAAACTGGATGAGGGGTGTTTGTGTCTCGGTCTCTGGCATTTTCGGTACGTCGCACAGTTGTAAGCGGTTTAGTAAAATTTTGGCCGTTATGTCCATAATTTCCACACTGACCACACTTCATTTGTCTGCAAAATTCTCCTCTGGATGGTATTCTTCTCACTCTCCGTCGCCCAGCTTGTGGCACAAACTTCAGAGGAAGGATAATCTTTTCTACGTATCCAGAAGGTCTTTTCCATTCAGATATATGGCCAAGTAGATTTATAGGCTCCGCATACGCAGTCATTAGAGAATCCACTGTATAAAATTGATTGCAAAGACTGTGAATGAATATATTTCTTTCCTTGGTAGCAAAAATTGTATGGGAACATGGGATACCAAGTGAGTCAAATTCCTTACACGTGCATTCCTTCGTGTGAATATTGACAATACTGCCCAATCGATTATCTCGCACGTATACCCGATAACAATCAATAGGCTCCACCCGATATCGTCTGCCCTTATCAGCTTCACTTGCCAATCGGGTTTCCCAGTAGTCAGAGTGCAATGTCGTTCGAGATGCCCAGTAATTCCTCTGTTCGTAGAACCAAGATTGGAGCATTCCTCTAACATGTTCAATCAAGCATACTATGGGCATCAGTCGATACTCTTTAGTTAAGGAATTGAAACACTTTGCACTGTTGGATGTCATGTTATCATATCTTCATTCTATTTGATAAACTCGTATCCACCTTTGAAGACCGGTGTCTTCTAAATATTTTGTGACAGCATCGTCTCTAAAACTGCGGAGTTCGTCCCATTTTGTCTGGAACTCTGTCATGCGAAAAGCCCTTGCTGCATCTTTAAATATCCCAACAACCATGCTATCCTTAAAGTTTGTAACCAGATTCTGTTTTATATGCCATATGCATAATCCATGAAATGTTGTGAGAAAAAAATGCACAAATAGCATTGATGATAGATACCATCTGATCAGACACAAGCACCAAATTATCAGATTCTCCGATACTGCATTTCAAGTTTGACATAAACCATTTTCATGATCGATCGGTTTCATTATCCACTATTGTATATGCTAGTGGGTATAATTGATTGTTCCCGTCCATAGAAATCGCAACCAACATAGTGCCTTTGTATTTTTCTTTCAAATGCGACCCACCAACAATAATACAAGGCCGACAGCTTACAAAACCTCTAATACAAGGCCCTAATGCCATAAACATAAACTTGAAATGCACCTCATCTTCAAGTTCAATCTCAAAGATTATACCCGGATTTTTTATTTTTAGCGCTTCTCCATAGGCATGTAGTATGGAACATGAGTATTCTAGAGTACCTTTAGTGAGATCATATGCGGCTTCCCTTGCATGCCACACTTTATCATAACTTATGTTCACGCCATAATCTCTCTTTATATCCTCAACGATATGACAAGGTTTATAAATACGTCTTATGCCCATGAACTTATCTTTGATGAGTTGACCAACAACCGTAGCAGTTGTTTGTCTATGGTCGTGATTCAAAATTTCTATGGAACATGTGTGCGAACTGCAGTACTTTGTGATCTTGAATATATCAGACCCTTCCATTTTGACTGCATGAAGGCTCCAGTTACATGTCTCCCCAATGCATTTGACAGTAAATAGAGATTTGGTTGATTTTCTGATCTTAAATTCAAAATTTATGTTGATGGACATAATAGACAATCTCATTTTCAAGTCCTTTTTGCTCAAAAATAGTTGACCAACTTCAACGTCCTCTGTCCCAGATGAAGAGGTGCCAGGCATAATCAACTTTATCCTATGACTTGAAGACACAGATGGTGGAACCACTGAAGTTGCTGTAGAACGACGCACATTCCATGATCACGATCCATTTCATTCAATCCTGCTAGTTGTTTATTCACATCCACATCCACTGAAGGAACACAATCCATATAATCGAATGTTGATGGTACAGTGTTGGTAGACAATGGAATATCATCCTCTTCCCGATAAAACTGATATGATTCCTCGTATTATTTGTCCATAGCCGTATCATCATAACTCACATTTTTAAACCCCATTCCAACCCTTTCGTCCTGTTTCGACTTCAACGTTACAGCTATCTGAAGTCTACTAAGCTTAAGAAGTGAATCATCCGTTATGCATTGTGGAGGGGCTTCAAATTCAAGATTATATTTAACTTTTAGGATAAGATCAAACTCTGAAGAACTGACTTTTATAGTCCTGTAAATGCGAGATTTAAGTTCTTCATAAAGCACTATAGGGGGCACAACGATTCTTTTCAATTGTCCCCCAATATACGAACTTTTATTTTCATCCCAAGCAACTCCAAATCGAATAAATAGACACTTTTCTGTCATCCTACAAAGCAAGAGAACATTTGTCATTAAGCTGTACAAGCAATTGAAGTGTACTCTCGCTCTCTTTCAAAATCTCGCTCTCGCTCTCTAAATCTCGCTCTCGCTCAACATATCGCTCTTTCTTAAAATCTCGCTCTCTCTCATAATCTCGCTCTCTCTTTTACTCTTTCTCTTTCTTACTCTCTCCCAATACAAAATTTCGTAATGCTACCCTTCCAAAAATAACACATAAAAAATAATTAAACAAACTCAAAATAATTCACCTTTCTGAAAAAGCTGTTTCTTTCTGAGAAAGCCTCGTTTTGGAAATCTCCATTCGAAAAATCTTCGTTCAACAAAACACCGTCGAAAACCAGAGAAGTAATTACCTTTGAAATGGAGTTTAGAATTTAAAGAAATCACCATTGTATTGTGTTTAGGTATTATTGATTTGATTTGAGGCTTCCGTCGTGACATTTTGTCAAATCAACAATACACTAACGAGTAATCACATCAAACCAAGGAATTTCAAGCGAGAGCAAGAGCGAGAGCGAGAGTGTTTAATCAGCCAAGAGCGAGATTTACCTCGTGAAGCCGGTGTAAGAGCAATTTACGTAATTTGGTATGACAATGATGTCAACAGAGGGTCAATTGATATTATTTTTTAAAAATGGGTCATTTGACATTTTGGTCCCAATTTTTGAGTCATCCGTACAAATTTCCCCCCAAACCAACCCAAATTTATTATTACCTTTAAAATATATTTTTTTATTACTTATAACACAATTATTTATACATATATTGATTTTAATTTTATTTAATTTCAATATTTTTTAATAGTTTATTCTTCAACAACTCTTAAAATAGTTTATTTGCATTTTAGAAAGAAAATTTTCACTATTTAAATTGAAATTGAGTTGTTCATCTTAATTCAATATATGAAAATAATTAAATAAGCCTTTTACATATTTACATTGTGTTTCTTTTTAGAACAAAATTTTAAACAAATGACCCGATTAACCCGAACCAACCCAACACACATATTTCATGATTAGGTTGGGTTGGGTTCATTTTTTAATAAGAATTATTTGGATTGAATAAATTTATAATCTGAATAATTGGGTTGGGTCTAAAAAGTCTTTCAACCCAACCCATGAACACCCCTATTGAGAGTCCGATCAAGCCAAGGAATATATCCCCATGATCCACCATTTGAAAATTGTCACTGCTACTAAGCCACTCAATACCGATGCTTCTTCATTCACTTTCCAACTCCACCTTCTTTGATCTTACCAGTGTAGTACAACGTCCATATTCTTAAATTTTTAAATAACTTTTGTATGATGGGCAAATGCCAAGAAAAGATACCAATCGCCCCATTTGAGGAAATTTCCTTAAATAAACAATTATATATGATGGGGGAGAAAATGACCTTTTTTTTTTTTTAAATAAATGTTACGTCATTATTTAGAGATGTCCATTTAATTGGCAAAGATCGACTTTGAATGGGTTAGAAATCTCCAATGAAAGAGGAAGTGGGAAAACTTTTCTCTCCGATGGCTAAAAGTCAGAAATATATTCCTTACCCCCGACCCTCGCCCCCACTCAATTAATTAATTATTTGCAAATACACATATATGTATTCTTATACACCCACACATTCATAAGCAAGTTCACTTGATTCTTAAAAAAAAAATACTATAATTTTATATATATTACATTAAGTTTGTTTATGAAATATATATTAAGTTGAAGACTTATGTGGCTATAGTATTTAAATTTTAACTTTTTAAAATAATGGTTAGTACACATTCTAATTATATCTTTTTACACATGAAATATTATTTATTGATATATTAATTACAAAAACCATACCTTCAACAATTAGTTATTTCTAATTTTCATCTAGTTTTTTCATACTTGAATACATTTTTAAGATATGGATGCCCTCATATTTAAGATTTTATTATTTTCAGCTCATGAACATTATAATATTTAAATTAAAGATTAGACTTAATATTTAAATTTTAATTTTTAGAAATAGATGAGATTTAATATTTTAATTATATCTTTGTTAATAAAATATTATTATTATTATTATTAAGAAATTTTATAGTGTTTTCTTTGGAAAAAAAATTATTGAAAATGACTCATTTAATATATAAATTTTGGGAGTAAATTTAAAAATTGTTAAAAAATGTAATTTTTTTTCCTGCACAGAATTCCTACCCCTATTTGCACAGAGAATTATGCGAGAATGAGGATTGAAATAAGAGGTGGGAACGATGAAGCCTTTTCCGTCTCCATCTCGTAGACATCTCTATTGTTATCCATATCTATATTATATTAAAAAAAAAGTGTATTGAATTGCAAAAGTGATTAGCATATTTATAATTTTGTCTGGGATTTTTTACCTTTGCAATTTGCAAATATAACGAAACTTTTAAATTTTATTTATTATTTTGAATATTCTGATTTTTTTCGTATCTTCCTTATCTCTCTCCCTCTCCTAAAAAAAATAAACAAAAATAAATCTTCACTCTCCGATTTCCTTTTTTTTTAATCCTATTTTAATCCCTAGACTTTGAATTTGGTTATATTTTGGTCCTTCAATTTTAAAAAACATTCATTTTAGTCCCTAAACTTTAAAAAAAAATGTTTATTTTAGTCCCTACTATTAAAATTATGTTAACTCTTCAATAAAAATTTGAAGGAACTTGTACTTTCGGATGACTAGGCTCTAGATGTATTGAACAAGATAAAGATAAAGTAAAATGTTAAAAACTAAAACACCAAAATACCGAACGACCAAAGTTTTGAACTAAAAATATCTTTTAAATTCTTTTGCTTTGCCACATTCAAAATTGAAACTCTAGATTTTTTTAGTATAGCTAACTTATTTGGTAGCCTAGTCATCCAAGAATACAAGTTACCTCATCATTTTGTTAAAGATTTGACAAAATCTTAATATATCAGGACAAAAATAAGCAATTTTTAAAAGTTTGGGGACTAAAATGAATATTTTTGAAAGTTTAGATATCAAAATAGAACAATATTCAAGATTTAGAGACTAAAATGAACATATTTAAAACAATCATTTGTGTATCAAATATCAATAATCAAACATATTCAATCTTTAATCCATCAATGTACAATTAGATATCAATGAGTAAGATTATTAAATATTTTAATCGTATCAGCAATATATCAGATGTAATACTTGAGTGTATTTATCATCAATCAACAAATACTTGAAATAAAATAGGGTTATATCAATAGTATATCTAATAGCAATCAACATTTTAGGTGTATTAAGAGTGTATCTACAACAATCAACATTACGTAATTGGGTTGGGCTAATTCTTTTTTTTCTTTTTTTTTTTTTGCTATTTTTGCAAACATGATTGAAGATACGAGTCTAATTTGTATAATTCTTTTCGCCAATAATATAACTAACTCACATTAAAAGGGTTACGAGGGGTGAATTTTTAACTTCTCTCTTTGCCCTCAACTTTTAAAATGATGATTATTTTATCCTTACATTCACACCCAACCATGTACTTGTGCTTACTATTCATGCTTTTAACTTTACATTCCCTTTTTCCCTTAAATCATTCATCAAATTCACATTTTGTCCTCTCTTCATATCCTTTGTTTTTTTCTTTTTTTTAAATAAAATTTTGTTAATAAAGAATTAGTAAATATATCATTCCTATTTTATTTTTTATTTTTATTTTTTTTAAATTAAAACCATTAATACACATCTTTTAACAAATACAAATTTCTTCACACAATAATTACATATTTATCTTTCTAACTCACTTCTCTTTCTTGCACATTGCACATGATAAATATACATATTTCATTTTTCTTTCCTCATACTTCATTTTATTAGAAAGCTCAAAGTCTTCTTAATAAAAATTTAAAGTTTTATTCTCCGTAAGAGAAACATTGAAACTTAATTGAAGGAAGAGAAATTTAGAAATTTATTCTATTAATGAAGGGATACGATTAAATTTTAAAATAATAAATGAAAATATTTCACTTCATTTTTATCTCTTTAATTATTTTTAAACTTCATATCTAATGTTTACAAAAAAATATTCATTCAACCATTTATGTATTTTATTTTATTTTATAATATGTGAAATGGGAGAATCAAATCTCTAAAAGATATGAAGTTTAATTATATTAAAACAGTAATTAATAATGCAAAGTTTATGGTAAATAGGAGTATGATTTGGAAAGAAAATAGCATCAAATAAATATTTGTATTTAAAATATTTCACACTTTCCAAAAAGGTGCATAAAAAGTACCCAAAACAGGGTTTCTAGTTCTCCTTTATTTAAAAGTATCAAAATTCAAACAAGAAAATTTACTTGACCTTCACGTATCTTCAACGATAAAATTACTATTCTGAAGAAGAAAGACGACCTGCAAGACAAGAAAAGAAAACACTGGAGTGGTGCTTGTCACAAAATCTCTAATGCTTAAGTCGGTATTAGCAAAAAGTATGGTTGAAAAAATTCCACGTGGGGCCAGCCATTAATTTTTTTCTATTCGTTATTATCTTAAATGAAAGTATCGTTCTCGTCTCCATTCTTCGTCGCTTTCACATCTTCTTAACCTGAAATGGCAAATGGCTGGGGAGAGGAAAGGTTCCTTTTTTTAGGGTGCAATGAAAAATGCAAGCACGGTTTGGGTTGATTTATCCTAAAGATTTCATTTCAATTGGAATTTGGGATGGGGTCAAACCGAGGACCTCTTTAAGGGCACCGAACCGGAGATAGGGCAAGGATGGGGAAGGTATCCCCACCCCGTCCTGATTAGATTTTTAATATATTTTTTCTAAATACGTACATACATACATACATATTGTTACTGGGATATAGTGTATGCCCTAGTTTATTATATTTTGTACTTTATTTTTATTGTACATTAGTCTCCCTAAGCTTTAGGACAAGTGGGAGATTGTTGAGAATTGTGTCCTAAATCTCCTTGTAATCTCGTAGTTTGTAAATTCTGTATAAACATATTGTTGTTAATAAAATAAGTGTTATTTTATAAGTATACTCAATCCAATAAACTAAGATCCGAGGTTATTTCATGTAATTTAAACAAGTATGTAGACATACAAGGGGATCTTGTTTAAATGATAACCTAAATGGTCTGTAGTAGATGGATAAAGTTGGGTACCTTATCCTGGTGACACTGTGGATACGACCCGCTTTGTAGGTGTTATAAGTATTGTAAAGTGCTACAAATGATCTGATCCTGATCATTCATGTGGAGACATGCGAGCGGAGGTATCCTATACAAGGAGTTTGTATAAGACCGGACCACGAAATGATTAGTCTCTTTATATAACGCTGTTAATAATAGAGAATTATATTTCACTAGGATGACCATAGGTGACATGACTTGAATCCTGAGTGAGTTGTGAACTCTTGCTCATGAAGGCGATCATTTAATTTATATGGATGAGAGTGGCCAGATTGTCAACTCAACAAGCCTACCATTTTGGGGATTCGTTTGACTAAGGAGTTGGGAACTCAGCTACACAAGATGAAATTCACTCCTTCCCCGATGCATGGGGCAAGTAGATAAATTGCTTCCTTAAGGGCTGATTCCGGATCTTGAACATAATGGTCACACTCTCTCCTGGCCCAAGAGAACTTGGTCATAGTGAGACTATGACTTATTGTTCATTAGGGGAATCAGTGGTACTTAAGGAATTAGATGTAACTATAGGGACAAATCGGTATTTTGGCCCAACTGTACTTATGAGCAATTTGTAAAGGGTCATCGCACTGTTGATTAGTTATATCCAATAGATACAGAAATTTATTTGTAGTGCAAAGATTTCAATTGTCGGTCTTTAGTAGAGTGACCGACAGTTTAATTAATTATCCGAATATCGTTAGAGTTTCAATCTACAGGTCCATAAGGTCCCCACGGTAGCTAAACAGGGATTTAATCTTTGGATTAATTTGAAATGTTCAAGTTAATTGAGGAAATTAATTATAAATGATATAACTAATTATAATGTATTTGATACATTATGAGAGACATTCGGATATGATTCAAATACCAATTATATGAATGAGATTCATGTAATTAAATGTAAATATAAATTGAGAGGAATAAAATATTTGGATATGATCCAAATATCATTTATATGGATGAGATTCATATAAATGGATTTAATATAAATGTGATTTATATTAAATATCATGTATAATTAAGAGAGAATAAAATCTATAGTTTATGTTGTATTTGATGCAATATAAAACTATAGGCTATATGTTATATTTGATATAACATATAGTGTATATATAATAAAGTAGTTACTATATATTCTATTTTATTAATTTTTTTGAAATTAATAAAAGGGGAAGGAGTTATAACTCCCTCCCATTATTCTCTCAATAACTAACTTGTGATAAAAGAAGTCGAGAGATCATCTTCTTCCAAGAATTCAAAAATAGAGAAGTTTTATCTGAAAGAGGAAGGTTCTCTAAACAAAACTTTCCTCTCATCCTCTTCATCTCCTTCCCTCTTCCTATGACTCAAGCAAAACCCACAACTCCTATTTGAGTCTTTGAATCCCAAAGGAGAATACAGAGGGTTCTCGATTGACAGTGTCCATGCGTGAAGAAAGAGATCCACGAAGAAGGAGTTCTGTTCGTGGCTCGTAAGAGAAAGTACTTGAAAAAAGGTTTTTCAAAGGTTAGGTTTCTTGAAACCTATTTTATTTGTAATAGAGTGTTGTAATTTAACCTTGAACGGATATCTATTTGTATGACAGGGGACGGGGCGAGGGCAGGGGTGAGAACAAGGATGGGGAATGTATTTCCTGTCCCCGTCCCCATTTAGCTTTTGGGGGATTTTCCCCTCCCCCACTCCCCACCTAAACGGGGAATCCCCACCCTGTTTGGAGTGGGTCTCTGTTGAGTAAGTAGACATCTCTACTTAATTCTTTTTACAACGTCTATTTTTATTTTAAAAACAAATATTAAAACGTTGTTACGCCTTAAAAAGAAGCAAAGCATAAAGTAGGTAATCTTATAAAATAAAAAGAAAGGTTAAATTACATTTCAGTCCTTATACTTTTGAGTTTGTTCAATCTTAGTTCCTATATTTGCAATTTTCAATTTTATTCTTCATACTTTCAATAAATTTTAAGTTTAATTCCTCAAAATTGACTAAATAATACTATTATTTTTCATGCCAGAAAATATAATATGAGTAAAATGCTACAAAATAACAAAAAGCTTTTTAGAAGTGAACAATAAACTAGCATCAGGGACTAAATTCAAAATTTATTAAAAATATAGAGACTAAAATTAGACAATTGAAACACAGAGAATAAAATTGGACAAACTTCAATATATAGAGACCAAAATGATATTTTAACCGAAAAAGAAAACTTGCAACTCAACCGTTTAGTGCACATCAACTTTTCTACATGAGTTTGAACCACGATATTAAAAAAATACCTTACCCCTTAAACTTTTATAGAAATAACAATTTAGTCCCTAAATTTTAATTTATAATAATTTAGTCCCTATATTTTTATAATTGTAACAATTTAGCCTTTGAATTTTAATAACTCATAGTTTAGCTTTAAAATTTGTACCGATTTGATCCCTCTGTGAAAAATATTATTAAGATTAGTGAATTTTTTTACGCATGTAAATTGATAAACTAATTAAGAATTAAACTTGTTTATAAACAACAAATTATGACTAATTATTATATAACAAAGATTGATACTTAATTTTAATAAAATTTATTACAATATGAACTAAGTTGTTAAATGTTAAGATTGAAAGATTAAGACCATGTTTGGTAATCATTTTGTTTTTTGTTTTTGAAAATTAAACTCATGGACACTACTTTCACCTCCAAATTTCTTTATTTGTTATCTACTTTTCACCCATGGTTTAAAAAACCAAGCCAAAATTTGAGAACTAAAAAAATAGCTTTCAAAAAGTTGTTTTTGTTTTTAGAATTTGGTAAGAATTTAACCATTATATTTAATAAATATGCAAATCATTGTGAGAAATATGAATGAAATAAACTTAATTTTGAAAAACAAAAACAAAAAACGAAATAGTTGCTAAACGGAGTCTTAATTGTTATCCATTTTGAAAAACAATGACCAAGTCGTTACAAATTAATTTTATGAATTAAATTATCACTTCTATTAAAATTGAGAGACTTAAAAGTATTTTTTTTAACCTACAATTAGAATGGTTTTTGTGACAAGAACAAATACTCTCTTGTCTCCATTCAAATCATTATATTTGAAGTAACATAAAAATACTACTTAAAGAATAAAAAATAATTTTACTTCATAAGTAAGCACACAGTTTTTGTCCAACACAACATCATAACATTGATTAAGAACACAACATAGGGTGCTTTAAGCTTTTTGGCAAAAGCACTAGTTCGAAAGTATGTTGTGCAAGAGTACCTTATGCTTTTTGGTAAAAGTACTTTGTTTAAAGGGAAAATTTCAAAAATATAAAAATAAGAAAAATTATTAACACGAAATAACAAAATTTTAATATTTTTTTTATATAGATAGAAATCTATTAGTATCTATCAATATATTTTTTTTAATTTCTGTAATTAGTTTAACATTCTAACAGTAAAAAATTTTCTTATTTAAAAGTACACTCAAATTAAAGTTTTTTTTGTTAAACAATATTTTAATATTTTGATTTTTACTCAATATACTTTCCATAAATGAATTTAGTTCTTGTACTTCCATTAAACTTAAATTTAGCCATCTAAATTAATTTTCATAGAAAATTTTCAATACAATAGAGGGGTAAGGAGATTTGCACTATAGATTTCTTGATCGCAAATGTATAGATATGTCGGTTGAGTTATGCCTGTTTTAACTAATTTTTATTGAAATTGTGTAATACTAAAAAGACTTATGCAAGAAAAGACGTTATGTGAAAATATTTTTAAAATTTATAAAGAAAATGTTGATAGAGAACTTTATTCTTTTTAAAGAAATCAACAATAACTTAATAGCAAGGACAATTTTGAAAGTACATTGACTAAAATGAAATGAAATCCAAAATTTAGAGGTTAGAATGGTGTTTTAACCCTTATTTATTTATTTATTATTATTATTCCAACTGCTAAAGCCAAGCCAACCAGAACCAAAGAAAGCAAGAGAGATGGGTAGCTGCAAATCTATGCAACCTTTATTTAAGAAACTGTTCCCAGTTAGGCTGTTTAGTGGTTCAGGTAACAGCAAAATGATTTGTTAGAACAAATCATGGACTCAGAATAGGAACATTAATTAAGAACACCACAAAGGGGTTAAAGCTCAATAGCTTTAAACTTATTTGGCATATTCTTAAATGCAATTCTACATTCAAATAATCTATGGGATTTAGATCACCTCGTAACTGTGCGATATTTCAAGCGGCGATTCCTTAGACACCGGTCTCTGTTCCGACCATAGCTCGAGGTTGACTGTTCCGGTTCCCCAGTGAATGAGACATTTGTTAACCTCCTTAATGTTAAATTTGTTGACTAATGCCAATCCCAGACATTTATCAACTAGCTTCCATTCACCTGGAATGCTCATTTTAGTAAGAAATTCACTTTACTTTAGCAAGCAAGATATCAGACTTAAGGGGAAAAAAACATATTTCTTGCAGCTAAGATTGATCCTTGATAACCTTCTTGAGTTTGGTCCTTGAACTTTAATGTTTATGTTTTTGTAACAGTTTAATAATTACGTGTATGTGTTAGTTTAATGTTTATGTGACATATTGACAATATCATTATCTAAGAGTTATGTGAGGCTAATTTGGGATAGGATTTGATGACATATGGAGTTAAGTTAGGAACTATTAGACATACGGAGATAAAACTCTAAAAGTTCAACCTATTAGAAACTTTTTAAAGTACCAAGATTAAATAGATAGTCACAACCTTGAACACAGGGACCAAATTTAAATTTAACGGTAAACATTTTTTAAAGTTCAAAAACCTATTCAAATCGTTCATTTGAAAAAATTGAAACTCTTCTTATTGGATGATCATGATACTTCCCGAAAAATCAAAATTATTGATCAATAAAGGAACAATATCACCATTTTTATTCAAAAAGATACCAAAGTGGATGATTGAATCATTACATACTAAAAATAATGGTAGGAAATCCTTTGATAACATGGATTCTTATTTCTCAATGATATCCCACGTCTTGGATATGAAATTGAATTTTGTGTCTAATAGGATCTTGACTTCTAAAAAGTAGTGAATAGGTCAAATTATTAAAAACAAAATTGTTGAAAGTTGAGAAACTTATTAAACACAATCGACATTTAGGGACTAAACTTTGTTATTTAACCAAATATATATATATATATATAGACTGATAAGTGAAAGAAAATGATTATTACCATTAGGTAAAAGATCTCCCTCCAAATACTGCTCCCCTGACTCTGGCCAGATTTCATGCACGGATCCATCAATGGATGTGAATGTAACAAAAGATTTTGTGGGATGTAAAAGGTTAAACATCGGATGAACCCTTAAGCAGACCAACCTGCAGAAAACAAAGAAACATATATAATTTAGGCAACTAAACCTATCTCTTCAACTTTCAAACTCGTACTGCTCCAAACATCCACGTTTTCAGTGATGAATGAAAATCTCTCACCAAGTTGAGGATAGAGTAGTAGCAATAGAGAGTAATATTCAGAGCAAACCTTGAGAATCCACCAGAACCAGCACCTACTTTGACAGCAACAATGCTGGAGTTAATCTTAAGTACTTTAGCATCTTCCTTTGGAATGTATATTTTTCGTCTTAGAACTAACCCTCCATCAATATCACCTTCAAGTTCAAGAGATTCCTCATCCCCTGCATGCTCAAAGTTTTGACTGAAAGAAAATGAGTAATACAACAAATTTGCTGCCATTTTTGGGATTTCTACACCAACTTGAACATTTATGTAGCTCTGATGGTTGAATTTTGTTCATCTTTATTGGTTGATTTGGGAGTAATTTCCTATTCTACTTTTGAGAATGTATTAGTTTGAATTCTATAAATGAATACTCTCCATAAAATTTAACAAATATTTATTAACTATTTCACTCGTCAAGAAAAATATATGTGATACGAGTTAACATTTAGAATGATGTATTAAGGTTATTCAAGCATAGGTTGGGAATTTACTCAATGATACTATATTCCTCAGTACATCCAGCAGATCGGTACTCCGTGCCACTGAACTCTTCATAACCATTGATTTCAATCTTGCTTTGGAGCCATTGTATCCCTGCACAAAGAAAAAATGATATCAACCTATCCTATAAGGTCCCTTGACAAGGTTAAATTAACATTTTCTTAATGGTAAATTTAAGTTCAAGGAGTGCTCCTGAACTTTTAGTAAAAATATAATGTCTTAACCAATTCAGTTATGCTCAGATTAAGATATATATGATAAATTTGAAATAAGCAAATGAAAGTTGGCATAAACGAAAGATGTTTTTAACTTGTATGTAACAACATAACTAAACTAGTAAAATGTTAAAGGCAAAATCATCATTATTGGAGCACATAAGCAATGATCTTCAGAATCATGTAATTATTTGCCAACTTTCGTTATTAGAAACGGCCATGCTAGAATCTCTCCACTAAGGCTTACATATTCTATTTCTAGGCGCTGGAAATGGATGGTGATAAGCTGATATGCAAGGGTGTAGCTGAGGAAATTAGTGAATAAAAGATGGATAGAATTAAGGGAAAACAATGTTTAGTTAAAGGAGTTGAAGAGACGAGATAAGAATTAGAGTAGCTTGGGGATGGAACTTATACATCTCTGCAGGTGGAAACAACCAGCTATTCTTAGCTAGAGGGAGAGCATAAATATTCGAGGCTTCTCAATTCCTTGACGCTACCAGTTCTGGGCAAGTTTTCATTAAGCTATCTTCAATTCATCTACTTTATTCTTTCATCTAATTCTACTCTATTCTTTCATCTAATTTTCATCGGTAGAGGGGTGCAGGGCATAACATAGCAAGAGTTGCAAAACAGTTCCCAATTATGACATCATTAAAAGCAAAGGTAAAAGGACAAAGGGCAAAAACGCAGAAAACGAAAAGAAAGAGTAATATTGGTTGTATCTGAATTACTAAATATTACAATAATCATAAGTTGTTACCTGATGGAAGGTGTGTCATAGAAATTATTCTACCACCAATCCAGGGAACTACTTTAACAGACCAATGAGCACCTTTCAGTTCAATAGGAGTCTTTGAAAGTGATACACCTTTATGTTCAGAAACCTCTTCAACATCTTGCAAAGTCTTAGCACTTTCTACAAGGAAATTATTGAATAAGAAATCATAAGTAACAATGAAGATAAATGAAACTCAAGAATCCATTAATAGTTCACTGTCAACAAGGTTAGCAGAAAAGTTGTCCTGAAAAAACTGAGAAGTTTCCATCTTAAGGAGTTAAACTCTGTTAAAACTCTTAGGTTTGAGAAAGAATCAGAATGCTCTATTCATTCACCAAAGATATGAATATATACAAGTGTACAAAGCATAGAAAAGGAAAATATCACAAAATATTTACAAGAATGGAAAACCCTAACTATAGAATTATAACACTCCCCCTCAAGTTGGAGCATATATGTTAATCATGCCCAACTTGTCACATAGATAATCTATACATCTTCCATCCAATGCTTTCATGAAGATATCTCCTAATTGTTCTCCAGTCTTCACATATCTTGTAGATACCGACCCTTGTTGAATTTTCTCACGTACAAAATGGCAATCAACTTCAATATGTTTAGTCCTTTCATGAAATACTGGACTAGACGCAATATGAAGTGCTGCTTGATTATCACACCACAACTTTGTCGGTGTAGTGATTTCAAATCCCAACTCAACAAGAAGTTCATATATCCAAGTCAATTCACAAACAGATTGTGCCATTGCTCTATATTCTGATTCTGCACTTGAACGTGACACCACATTTTGCTTCTTACTCTTCCAAGAAATCAAATTACCACCAACAAAAATACAATACCCTGAGATTGATCTTCTGTTTTCTTTAGATCCTGCCCAATCGGCATCTGAGAAAACATTCAATATTAGTATGACCATAATCCTTATATAATAAACCATGCCCAGGAGTAGCCTTCAAATAACAAAGAATCTATTCCAATGCAGCCCAATGATCAACTGTAGGGCATGACATGTACTAACTCACAATACTTACTAAATAGGCTATGTCGGGTCGAGTCACTGTAAGATAATTAAGTTTTCCCACTAACCTCCTATATCTTTCAGGATCTTTTAGCAATTCTCCATCTTTTGTGAGCTGTAAGTTGGGCATCATTGGGGTACTACATGGCTTAGCCCCTAGCTTTCCTGTTTCAGTCAACAAGTCAAGTACATATTTTCTCTGTGATAATAGAATTCCCTTCTTGCTTCTTATTACCTCAATTCCTAAGAAGTATTTCAACATGCCCAAATATTTTGTATGGAATTGACTATGAAGAAAGGTCTTTAGAGACTGGATCCCTAAAGCATCATCACCAGTAATCACAATATCATCCACATATACGACTAACAAGATGACACCACCCTCAGATCTCTTAAAAAAGACTGAATGATCTGACCTGCTCTTCCGCATTTCAAAACTTTCAATCACTTGACTAAATTTACCAAACCAAGCTCGTGGGCTCTGCTTTAATCCATACAAGGATTTACGAAGGTGACACACCGTTCCATTCTCCCCCTGAGCAACAAACCCTGGTGGTTGCTCCATATACACCTCTTCTTGAAGATCACTATGAAGAAATGCATTTTTAACATCAAGCTAATGTAAAGGCCAATGATTGATTGAAGCTAATGAAATAAACAATCTCACGGATGCCATTTTTGCTACAGGAGAAAAAGTATCAGCATAGTCAACGCCATAAGTTTGAGTGTAGCCTTTCGCTACGAGGCGCGCTTTTAACCAAGCAACAGGACCATCAAGATTGACTTTAACTGCAAACACCCATTTGCAACCGATAGCCTTCTTTCCTGCAGGGAGAGAAACTAAATCCCAAGTACAATTATCATCTAAGGAGTCATCTCCTCCACCGTTGCGGCACACCAACCAGGATGAGACAAAGCCTCATGAACAGTTTTTGGGATGGATATAGACTCTAAGGATGCAATGAATGAACATGTGGAAGGCGACAAATGGTTATATGAAACAAAAGAGGAAATAGGAAGAGCACATGTACGTTTACCTTTACGAAGAGCAATAGGAAGATCATCACCCGTTTCTGGATCCAATGACAAAGAAGACTCTGGTACAGGGCATGGAACTGAAGGAGGTTGTCGTCGAGTATAGACCTTAACGATGGGAGGAAGAGTAGAGGTAGCCACAGGTAGATATGAATCAGGAAGAGGATCGGAAGGAGAAATAACTGTATAGACAAGGAAATCATCCTCTAATTCCTTATGCTCCCCCTGACTCTTATTCGAAGAGAAAGACGGTGATGAAAAAAATGGGGTATGTTCAAAAAACGTGATATCAGGAGAGACTAAATATTTATTTAGACTAGGACAATAACACCGATACGCCTTTTGGACACGGGAACAACCAAGGAAAATACATTTTAAGGACTTTGGATCCAGCTTGGTATGCTGACCCGAACATCCCGAACAAAGCAGGTACAACCAAATATTTTGGGTGGAGTGGGAAACAAATGTTGCTTGGGGCATAAAGTACGAAAAGGTATCTCACCCTTAAGAATGGAAGAAGGCATGCGATTTATTAAGAAACAAGCTGTGGAAACAGCATCTGCCCAAAAGGATTTTGGAACATGCATCTGAAACATCAAAGCTCTGGCTGTTTCAAGGAGATGACGATTCTTTCGTTCTACAACCCCATTTTGAGATGGAGTATCAACACAAGAAGATTGATGAAGAATGCCATGGGCATCTAAATAAGACTTGAGTGTATGAGAGAAATATTCCTCAGCATTATCACTCCGTAGGATTTTAAGAGTACCACTAAATTGAGTTTGAATTTCAGTATGGAAGTTACGAAAATGAGAAAGTAACTCAGAACGACTTTTCATTAAATATAACCACGTAACACGAGAATAGTCATCGGCAAATGTAACAAAATACCTAAACCCTCATTTGGACCTAACGGGACATCGACCCCAAACATCAGAATGGACTAATTCAAAAGGAGTACTAGCTCGTTTATTGACTCGAGGATACGAACTCAAACGATGAAATTTAGCAAATTGACATGTCTCACAATCTAAAGAAGACAAATATTGAAGTTGTGGACGAAGGCTCTTCAACATAGAAATAGACGGATAACCCAAACGACAATGCTCTTCAAAGGGAGACGACATGCTAGAGCATGTGATGGCCGTAGGTGTTTGTGGTTCAAAGATGTAAAGACCTCCAAATTCCCGCCCTTTACCAATAGTCTGTTTCGTCGTAAGATCCTGAAATAAGCAATAACCAGGAAAAAAGGAGACACAAAATGAAGATCACGAGTGAGTTTACTGACCGAAATCAAATTAAACGAGAAATTTGGTAAATTTAAAACTGATGACAAAGAAATTGATTCAGTGAGATGGATGGTTCCTGATCTTAAAACAGAAGTGGAGGTTCCATCAGCTATAGTGACATTAGGTGAAGAGGTAGATGTACAAAGGTTAGAGAATAAACTGGGGTTACCTATCATATGGTCTGTAGCGCCATAATCAATGACCCATTTTGATGTGGAGGAAAGAAGGTATTTAAAAATGTTACCTATCTCTGCGATGGTCATAATGAGAGTAGAAGATGATGCCCTCAATGACTCTTGATACTGCTGAAATTTAGCAAACTCCTCTGCAGAAATCGTAATTGACTTGTCAAGATTATCAGGAGTAGAGGCGACATGTGCAGAGGGTGATGACATCCTCTGACCCTTATTCAGCAATCTTCTGCATTCACGTTTCATATTGTTAGGTTTATGATAATAATAGTAAACACCACCTCATGGATTTGATCTCCATGAATAGTAGTTGGATCCATTCAACTTGTGTTCAGTTACTTTTGACACCATAGGAACAATCTCAGACATTACTGGTTTCTTATCAGCCATTACCTCAAAAAATAGACACCGGACAGCAGAGAATCAAAACCCTAAATTACCGAAGAAATGTCTTTACAAGTAGTGAGTATATCTATATATCCCAAACAAACACACCACCAAGAAGAGCCAACAACACCGAGGAAACCCACAGAAGACGGACGAAAAACGACGGCGCACACACCTACACGCGCCGGCGCGTGGACAGACAGCAGGCTGGAACAAGCGGCGCGTGAGCCTCACACACTGGTCAGATGGCAACCAGACTTTGGGGGTTTTGTAGATCGGTAGCTAGGCTCCTCGTTGGACTGGGCGGTGTTGAAAAAAAAACAGCTTTTTTTTTCTCGGCAGCGGCGGCTAACGACGGCGAACGAACCGAAGACGGCGACTGTGAGTAAAAGTGTAAACTCACCTCTCCACAAAACCCTAAACGTATCACAAACGGGTTCTAAATTCTCAAACCCTAAGGTTCACAAAACCCTAAATTTGTTTAGAGGGCTCTAATACTAGGTAAAACTCTTAGGTTTGAGAAAAAATCAGAATGCTCTATTCATTCATCAAAGATATGAATATATACAAGTGTACAAAGCATAGGAAAGGAAAATATCACAAAATATTTACAAGAATGGAAAACCCTAACTATAGAATTATAACAACTCTTAAATTTACAAACATAAGAAAGAAGACAGTTCTCATGTGCAATGCAAGCTGAAGTTAGAGAAGCAAAGAAATATTATGGTTCTAGAAAAATGGTAGTAGAACAACTTTTAAAGGTTAAACTGAGTGTATTGAGCCTCAACAGAAAAGGAGGAATATAGAGGAAAATGTGTCATAATTTCATGGTATATAAAATTACTGAATCATTTTCCCTTGACAATTGAATTATTCTTATCCAAAAACAACTGAGTTGTTCAATCTAGCTTCGGTGCACTCTGGCTATTCCAACAAGACAAATACTTAGATCTTACAACATTTAGGATCAGAAAATTCAATACTAATTAAACATTCTAGGGAGCCAGAGTGGTGGTTACCATAGTTGGAACTATGGCTTTAAAACTATCTAAGTTTACATTTTTTCCTTTGACCGTAAGGTCAATTCATGATGGTTTAATGATTTGTTGGTAGGACAAAATAATATAACTGAGAATAAAAAATAAAACAACAATAGAACATATAGCTAGATTCTCATTTGTAATTGGTGATTCCTGTTTCTTCCTCTTGAAGCATTATGTCTAATTCTTTAGTAAGCACGATCTTACAAGCATCGTGACCAATTAGATAAGTTATGTAACTCCTGGGCTGAGTTTAGGGTGTTTTCTCCATTTTTGAATATTTCATTTATTGACTAAAATTTGTTTCCTCTTAGGAAATGCTATGTTGAAACATAAGTTAGAAGAGAACAATAAAGGAGACGCAATCAATACCTAATCGATGACGACATTCCTTCTCGCTGGTGGCTACCAGGTCAGCCACTTCTTGCTCAGAGGGAAATGTCACTTGCAAAACTTCTCCATCTGTGCCCCAAGCATCAATCTGGAGGCATAGAGAATTACAATATGAATATAGTAGAGCGCTCGGAAGAGCTTTGGAAATAAAAGCAAATGCAGATTTATTGTTAGGTTGTGGAGCACAAAATGAAGCTACGGCCCATCTGTCACACAAGGCATGTGGTGTTGTCTTACCCTTTTTATCCCATTCCCAACACTAACGGCCTCGATTAAAATCCTCTAACAAAACAAAAACGTACCTTTGCTCCTCCACCCAGTAATATTTGAACGTGCAGCCGCCGTTTCGGCCTTGTCCACGATCCTTCAGTTCTAGAAACTTGAACAGTAACAACTGAAGATTTTAGCTCTGCAACATAACGTGTCAATAGGTATGCACCTAAACTGAAACCATATCCATCGCCATCATCTTCGAATAGAACACCTTCAGCCTTTCCTGTAAATAAGATTAAAATTTATTAAACTTGCACAAGAAAAGAGTTGCCAGAAAACTGTTAACTTGTGACGCACCATGGTCGATAACCCAGAGAAATTAATACAATTTATCTAAATTATATACGAAACACCTTCATACTTTTTAGATAAAGAATTAAGGGCTCTCCTAAGGTGGGCTTCAGTTAATAAATGGTCCTGACTACTGGGTCAGTCTACACTTTTTAAGTGAAAGAAAATGAATGACTCTCAAGTCTTTACGCAGTCAGAAAGTAAAGTTGAGAGCATTCACAATTCTCTCTCCAACTAGTCAAGAAAAGAGTATGATAAAAGTATAAGTATTTGTGTGGTAGACAAGGAACAATATACATCATTTCATGGTCTATCCCAAGAAAATGTGAATAAGATGATGTCATCACCATTTTCATCCAAAGCCACAAGAAGAGATATGTCATCAGATGGTTTTGCTTCTCCAGTATGCTGGTGCGCAGGACCTAATGGAACAATTGATCCACCTTGCAAAAATAAGGCTGGTAGATCCTGCAATGGTCCAATACATGTGAAAAAAGATAATGAAAGAAAGCCAGTAACAAAGTAATTAAATCAGCAAGCAGAAATTACCGGATGCGAGTCATCAAAATCAAATCTCGACCAAATTCCCTTGGGCAGTGTCAAATTTGAATTATCAATTCTTTGGTTGGGAAAAGTGCTGCTCAAGAACCAGCGTTAGTAAAACAATAATTTGATCGATACTCTACCGGCCCCACTACTGAACACCCAGAAACCAATATTTTATAAATGAAATAAGAACCTTGAATAGATCAAAATCGAACCGAGAAGAAAAGAATTCTCAATTTTCCTCAAGTTGGGATCTTTTGGATCTGCAAAAGTGTTAAATAGAAGTAAAAAAAAATGTTACAACCAGAAAGAAAACATATCAAAGTTAGATGAGTAAGGGAATCCACCAGCAAAAAAAACAGGAGTTGCTACAGGAACACCCGTTGTATGAGCTATATAGAAAAGAGTGTATATATGAGGTAATAGGCGATAGCGTCTCTTCAATGCTAGGCGGCAAACCTCTTCACACTAAAAAATGATCAAAGCTAAAGTTCAAATTATTTGGAGATATCATAAATAATCCATAAAGCAACAATTTAAACCATTAGCAATAGGTACAGACATAAACCCACGACAATCTAGACTATTAGCAATAGCCAAAAGGTACAAGCATATAATCCATGACAACAAAGGATTCATCATTCTTAATCCTTTAACATGAACGGCATTAACTAAGACGGGACAATTGGAGTTAGATGAAATATAATTCAGCAAATAATCTTAAAATTACATGCCATCATTTTAGTCTTTTAGGACGCAACAATTCTACTACCTCATGCTAGCAGCAAAAACTACTTGCCGCAGTGGAAGAATAGGCAATACATACATCTGCAGTTAGCATATCAAGAAGATGCATACACAAAGGACTTGCAGTGGCAGATAAATTTATATGCTCAGACCCAGCTCTAGCTTACTGGCTCTCTTTAATCTCTATCATGTTTGTGCAGTGTACATTAATTATTCATTTTATGAAGTGAGGTTCAAGTCATTTAACCCACAACCTTCTTGAAAAAAAATTATCCTTGTGTATATTACAAACCCTGAAATGATGACCAACAAAGTAAATATAATATATTTAGGTTAGGGAAAACCTCTTCTCCAAATGACCATGGTTCATGGTCAGCAGTGCGGGTTTCAGAATGTCCACGGCAGAAAGGAAACATTGCACCAATTCCCATCCACCTTCCGAAAAGCCTAGGTGTTGCATTTCCAGCAAAGCCACCAATATCAGGTCCAGATAGTGGTTGACCACTGAGTCCCTGAAGAACTAGGAATGAGAACACAATAAAATCTAAATTGAAGCCATATATTCTTAAGACCTTAGTGAAAAATGAAAGCATTTAAGATTCTCTCAACCACTGATCTTAATAAAAATGTTACGACTAGACTCCTAGCACATGAAGTTGAGATTGCCATCCAATATTAGATTGCTTGATATATCCTATATGGTCCATCTTACAAAGAAAATTCATTCGGAATGCTTGAAACCAGTACGTGAAACCACCAGAAGAATAATAGTACATTGTTAAGCTGAAATACCATTTTCTCAGACGAACATCAGGAGCATGTTTTTCATATTTTTGCTTCTTCTCCTTCTCTCTTTTTATTTAAAAAAGATGTACTTACCAACTGAAGTATCATGGAGATGCTCATGTGAAGATGCTCCCAGCTTGAAATGTTGTCACCTGTCCACGTAGCAGCATACTTTTGGCTACCAATAAAACCAGCTCTAGTGAGAACAAAAGGACGCCTTTCACTGTTAGCCATTTTCATCCCTTCATATGTTGATCTAGCCATCAACATTCCATACACCTGAAGTAGGAGACCAGTGCTGTAAAATAGTATCCAAATATAGCTAAACAAACATTAAATTTGCCACTACAAGCATTTGCACTTGCGCTGTTTTTAGCTTGGAATCAGAGTTTTGGTCACATTTAGGAGTGCATTGGGTATATCTTATTCTAGCTAAAAAATTGTTATGAAAAGAGTATGATAAGAATGACTTAAGATTATGCTAGGGATTATACATTGTGATAGTAAGAATGATTCTGGCAACCACCAAATTCTTCATCACCTCTGTGAATGTTGCTCTCAGGCATCGTTTTTGTTACAGCCTGAAAAGAGAAGTGATGAACTGTAAGGTACTGACAAAAGTACAAGCACAAACTAAAAAGAATTTACAGGTAAAATTACCTTAAAAATAGCTGGTTCATTCATGTCATTCCATATACCATCAACACCATTAGAAACAAAATCCTTAACTAAATTTGCCCACCAAGATCGAGCTTTAGCTTGTGTAAATTCAGGAAATACACAAGGCCCAGGCCAGACCTCCCCTAAGACAATTAAGAAGTGTTTAGTATACCACTAAAAGGCCACAGATTAAGTGTCAATAATAAGACACAAACCTACGTAAGGTTCTCCATCAGCTTTTTGGACCCAGACATCTTTTTCAGAACCACTGTCATAGACAAAATAACCCTTTTCATGTTTGATTCCAGGATCAAGCATCCAAATAGCTTTAAAACCAATTTGGTGAAGATCGTCCACCAGAGTTTTTGGATCAGCAAAACGCTCCTGAGATAATGTCACTACAATACTTCATGGCTTTGCTTCAAACTGTTTATTTTACTAGACACGTACTACAGAGATACAGATAAGAAATAGCAAAAAGAAGATGTTTCATACAGTTTCAAATGACTATGATTTGCCCTAAGCATATGTGCATTCCTTTTCTTGACACAGTAAAAGCACCAGAATTAAGGGGAAAAAAAGAATAAAGGAATTAGAAAACATGATGAGAGATCTATGATCATTGCAATTGTTCTTTTCTTTTCGTTTTTTTTTTTTTTTTTTTTTTTTTTTTCTTATAAGAGACTTGATTGAATAAATGAAATACAAATATACAAAAGATTCCAAAGAGTGACATAAACACCCTCCATCTGAGGGTATAGAGAAGATATTCATATGATAATTAAGTTAAAACACCAAAAGGAAGAGATGCATGTGAAGAACCATTTAGATGTATAATCTCATTGAAGATGATTCAAATAAGAAGTAAAATGCAGTGGCCTTTGTTGGAGATCATGACATACAGGGTCAAAAGTGAAACAACGGAAACCATCCATGTAGTCTATATCCATCCATATAACATCGCAGGGTATATCTTTCTTTCGAAATGTTCTTGAAACCTGCAAAAGTAGTTTAAAGAAAAAGAAACGAATTTTCAGCTGAACTATTCCTTATAGGATCTGGAGTAGACTAAATTATAACTATAAATCTTATGCATATTGCTTTTTTTCATAGTCAAGAATGGAAAAGGCATGAACATTTGCTTAAAATATAACAGTAGTTGGGCTGACATAGATACTAGTCCTGCACAAAACCATAGAAGATCTAGTTTTTCAGAATGAGTCTTTCAGACCAATTGTCCCTGAACAGGCAAATCTCAGTGCAAGATAAAAATTACTCCCTACCTCAAGTACTCTATCTGCAGAATCATAGCTCCAACGGCATTGGTGGTAGCCTAAGGCCCATTTTGGGGGCAAAAACACAGTGCCTAGTGGGAAAGTAACCAGTTAAGGCATAAAGCAGAAGCTGAGGGTTTTTAAACACACACGTCCGCACAGTTAAAATCCCAGTTATAGATAATGATGACTCAATATCAAAATCAAACTAATGAGCAATAACTTCTTTGAACAAAAATTATACATAATAATAGCAATTATTATTATTATTATTATTATTTTTATTTTTATTTGTTTTGTTTTCTTTTTTTTTTTTTTTTTGGTTAGGAGGACAAGAATCTACCCTTAATTTCATTTCGATTTCTTTAATTATGAAACAGACATAGGACTAAGGATCCCGCAGGAATCCAAGCCTTATGTCATTAGTTTTCTAACAGAAAAGGTAGTGTTCTTGAAGGCATAAATATGGTACTGATTCAAGTAGTACAGACTTGTTAGGTTACCATAAATCGCAAGATATTAAATATTAGATTTTAATGCTTCCAATTCCTAGTAATCATTAACGTCGGAAGTACAAGGAGTTACTGGTTGAATCCAGATGCCTATACGACCATACTTAAACATTAGATTTATATAATGTATCTATTTTAGAGAAGGGTAGGCTCTCAGTAAGTAATCAGATCAGATCAATGTGCAGTCATTAAGTAAGGCTGGATGTTTTCACAAAATCTAAAAAAAAAAAAAAAAAAAAAGGTAGATCACTGTTGAAGTACGGATATCATTAAATTTACCATAATCATCACCTTTTTTTTTTTATTGATTGGTGATCTAACATGCTATCAAGCAAGAGGTCCTACGTTTGAACCCCTATAATATCATTTTCTCTCTAATTAATATTAATTTCCATTTGTTAGGCTATAATTGTTAAAGGAAAAAGACTGATTTCCGTTGATCAAGAACTCACTCCTCCCGACAAATAAAGTAGAAATGGAAACTCATATGTAAATTTTCATTTTATTTTCTTTTATTTATTTATAGTTTGAGGGGGCAACCCCTAAAAGATCTCTTACATCCTATATTAGTTTGATGAGTTAAAGTAATCCAAAAATACAGAAAACTTCAAACTTGAAAAGAAGGTTACCAACTGCCCTGGAGAAGGACTTTAAAGCAGCTGCTGGTGAGGAAAATGGACCGAATGTAATGACAGGATATGAGGAAGGAGCAATAAATTGTATTACTGAATCTTCCCTCAGATCAATCTGCAAAAATACAAAACTATAAGCTTTTATAATGGCAACAACAAGTGAGATATCCAAAAATTGCAACTTCCATATACAACAAGACCAGTTTTTAAACCACCTCACAACGCAGGGATGTGTCAGCAAGAACACCAAGTGCCTCTCCATTTGGAAGAATTGCTAACACCCACGGATGTGATTGGTACAAGGATGTAGTTCCAGAACCATATCCATAAGCATCTGTATTCCATGTGAAAATCTACAAAGGAGGGAACTGCCAAAATCAAGAAGAATTAACCAACTAATATCAAGTATACCCAATTCTTAACCTACTCTTTTCCCCGTCCGCTCGAGTTGTCCACTAACTTCCCCAGTTCCATAAAGGGAGGTACCAGCAGGAAGCTGTAGAAGTCAAATTTGCCAAATTACTCTCGATGGATTTCAAGACTCGATGTGTATGCTAGATGACAATATAAACATAACAACTACAATAACAATGCAGCAACCTTTCATGAATATAAACCATAACTGCGATACACCAAAAGACAAACAACAATATTAATACAAAACGGACCTCAAGTTTAACAATCTGCTGACCAAGGAGACACTCAAAAACAGGAATATATGTCGGAAGCTTCTGGCTAGAAATTGGTGTGTCTCTGTCCTTGGATTTTAGAAAAGAAAAACTTGGATAAGCCGCAGCTCTATCATTTGCAGAACAATCAAATCGAAAAACACCATCTTCTAGTATAGGCTCAAAAATCATATTCCCTGAGATAGTAGTATCTTTTGTGGTTCCTTTCTCTTTGACGTTCCCCATTTTACATGTAAAGTTTTCTGAAATCAACTTCTTGTTTGTCCTCTTTCTCCTGTACCCCAAAAAATCAATTGGGCAAAAAAAAAACATTCAGATAGTTAAGCCTAGTTGATAAAATACCCACAATTTGATATTACAATACCACCATGGGACAATTAAGATTTGAGAATAAAACGATCCTAACTTCTTCAGTTATATCAAATCCTTCATTGCTCATGATTAAGTGCATAGTTTTCAGAAAACAAAACAGCTAAACTTTTGTAGACCAAGATCGGATACACCGTACAAAAAGAAAAGTAAACAGAGAATAGATTTGCACTCTGTCACATACAATTGGGTCTTGCAATGAGAGACTGATCATTATTTACATTATAAGCTGAACTTCTAATGTAGTAGCTCAAGGAACGAGAGTCCAAAAGGTTACATATACAATCATTCAATCTCAAATAATTGGAACTTCTCCTCCCATGGGTTCTAAATTACCACTGATTCTGAGTCGAATATGTTCATGAAGTACCAAAAACGTAATCAAATTGACGAAAGTTTATATGAATTGATCGATACCACTATCTTAAACAACATCTAAAAACAAATTCAGGTTGCTCAATGAAAATGAAACCCATCAAAATCCTAACTATAGAGAACATAAAGGTTAAAATAAGAAGCAAAAACCTGGGAAAATCAAGCTTCTTCGAATCCCAAGAACAAGCACCAGAAATTGTTGTTGAAGAAATGCGAAAGATAAGATTGGGAGTCCGACTAAGCCAAGGAATATATCCCGATGATCCACCACTTGGAACCACTAACCCACTCAACACTGATGCTTCTTCAATCATTTTCCAATTCCACCTTTTTATATTATATGTTCAAAGTATGCATAGACATGAGCCATCATAATTATTCTTTTAGGATAAATAATTAAAATGGGTTTTTAAGAAAATGAAAATAAATATAAATCTGTGTCTTTTCAGTTAATTTAGCTCGTCGCCATGTCTTTGCTTCAGCTACGATAGTGGCCTAAAGGTGAGAAATCCCAGAGGTTGGTTGTCTTGTTCATCATAAAGATTGAAATTTTATCAAAACGGAATATTTTACACGAGTTCTATGGTACTAATGAGATGAGATACTCTGCTAATTCGAGTAGCCGAATAGATAAGACACTTTCGATCCTCGTTCACTTCGATAATTTACCAATTAGAGTTTGAACTAAATTAATAAATAAGACATTAATTATTAATATTGTTATTCTTTTATGGAACTCGCCCTTAACCATAACTAGTAAAAAAATTTCATGTAGACAGAAAACAGAGAATTTGTGAGATTAAAATTTTCCTTATTAGTAGAATGGTGATAGAGATTACTCATTCATATTCCGATTTTCTTAGTATATTTATATATTTATGTATTTATATATATGAAAATTCTATGATTATATAAGCAATCGTACTAATTATCATTTTAAAGGTTAGTTAATGACTCAAACTTCTATTCATGCCATTATTGAACTAAAAAAGAAATAGGATAATTTTTGCTTATTCGATTGTCACATATATGCATTACTTAAATAAAAAATGAATAATTTCTTGATAGGGACAAAATTTAAAGCGTCATTGTCAACGAAAATGCCAAGTTCTCAACTTCATAGAATTATCAATAAAATGTCGATACGGACAAAAATTTTGGAAAAAAAAATATAAAAACAAAAAATAATAATAAATATTTAGATTAATAAATAAATATTATACACATTTTTAGCAAGATTAAAATGTCTATAATTTATATAATATTCAATGACATTTATTGCTTAATTCGTATGTTTAATAAATTTTTACATGATATAATAGAAATATTTTTTTTTCTTAACAATTTGTGAAGTGATAGAAACGAACTTTCATTATCGAAGTCGAGAGTTTTATGTTAGTTAAGCTATACTCATTTTCTTATTAAAATATCAATTTAATCTTTATATTAATATAGAAACTATGAATATACAGAAATATCGACCTGCCAATAAAAGTTTGAAATATAATATACTCTTTTTTTAGTTCACGTCATTGTGAGTGAAAGAGAATCACTAGTGGCCAATGGGGAATCCTTCGTGAATTGCCTGAGTGTGGGTGTGGGCCCTGTCTCTTATACACATCTAGATGTGTATAAGAGACAGAAGGAGATGTGATCATTATCAAGATCGCATTGGAGCACAACGTCGTTGATCCATTTACAAAAGCTCTCACAGCTAAAGTGTTCGAGGGTCATTTGGAGAGTCTGAGTCTACAGGATATGTGACACCTTGTCTAGGGCAAGTGGGAGATGATACCGGGGTATAGAGTATGCCCTAGTTTATTGTATATTGTACTGTTTTGTATTGTACATTAGTTTTTCGAGGCATTAGGACAAGTGGGAGATTGTTGGGATTGGTGTCCTAATTCTCCTAGTGGTCTTGTAGTTTGTAAAAACTTTGTAAACATATTATTATTAATAAAATAAGTGTTATTTTATAAGCATTTACTCAATCCAATAAATTAAGATCCGACGTTATTTTATGTAACTTAAGCATGTATGTGGAGACATACAAGTGGATCATGTCCTAAGTAATAACCTAAATGGTTTGTAGTATAAGGATAAAGGAGGAAACCTTATCCTTGTGACACTATGGATACAGCCCAATTTATAGATGTTACAAGTGTTGTAAAGTGCTACAAATGGTCTGATCCTGACTATTCATGTGGAGGCATACGGTGAGGTATCCTATACAAAGAGTTTGTATAAGACCGGACCACAAGATGATTAGTCTCTTTATATAACACCGTTGATAATTGAAACTTACATTTCACTAGGATGACTATAGGTGACATGACTTTATTCCTAAGTGAGTTGAGAACTCCTGCTCATGAGGGTGGTCCTTTGATTTGTATGGGTGAGAGCGGCCAATTGCCAACTCAACAAGCATACCATTTTGGGAATTCGTCTGATTGGGGAGCTGGAAGCTCAGCTACACAAGACGGAATTCACTCCTTCCCCGAAGTAGGGGATAAATTGCTCCCTTAAGGGCTGATTCCGGGTCTTGAACATAATGGCCACTATTAGGGATGATGCCCTAAAGTCTCGTGTCCTATAGTTTGTAAACACATTTTGTACGAATGCTTATGATGTATAATATATGATATTTTCTTCACTACTTGACTTTGCACATTTGATGTTTTATTTGCTTTACCACAAACCAATAAAATCCGTGGTTTTCATTATGTAACTTAAGCATGTATGTGGTGACATACAAGTGAATCATGTCTTAAGTGATAACCAAAATGGTCTGTAGTATATAAATATAGGAGGGAAACCTTATTCTGGTAATGATACGATGCGGCCCGCTTTGTAGAATAGTTACAAATGTTGTGACTTTTGCTACAGATGGTCTGATCCTGGTCGTTTGTGTAGGGACATGTGAGTAGGGGCGTTCTATACAAAGAGTTTGTATAAGACCTGACCACGAAGTGTTAACGTATCGTTATATAACGAAGTTCATGACAAAGACTTCACTTCACTAGGATGACCATAAGTAATATGACCTCAATCCTAAGTAAATTGGGAACTCCTTGCCTTTGAGGGTGGTCTTTTGATTTGCATGGGTGCGAGTGGCCAGTCGCCGACTCAAACCTACCATTTTGGGGATTCGTCTGATTTGGGAGCTGGTAACTCAATTACACAAGATGGAATTCACTCCTTCCCCAAAGCAGGGTAAGTAAATAGATTGACAAGAGGGAGTTCGATTATATATGATATGATTGAACTGGTTAATTATATATGATATGATTGACTTTATGTATGAGATACATTAATTGGAGGAAATTGGATATAAATATGATTTATATCTAGTGGAGGAGAAAACACTATGGTTGATATATGACATTAAAGTATAGGTTAATGAATATAATATGATTATATTTATTATTTTTTAATTGGACAATTATTGGATAATTGGCCGTTGTTTTCTCCGTAACCATGCGTTAGTGGGAAGTTCCATTCAGTTTTCGTAACTAAAGAATAAAATGAAAATTGTTTTCATTTTGCAAATAACACGGTTAATAGCTCACAGTGTGTTTACATTCTATCGCTTAATGAATTGAGAGACTATACGATAGCTCACTTTTACTAGATGATCGCTTACACGCGTGCACACATCTACTGAACGATCATCTATGTTTTACTAAACGATCGCTTAGCGCCGAGATTTTACTAAATAATCGTATAAACGGTCGCTTACCTTTTCCTACACGATCATGTACCTCACCTAAACGATTAAGCACTTTGTCTATACGATAGACTTCACCTTTCTCCCACTTGCTTAATCGTTGTATACGATCTCTTTTCCTCCTCCCCTCTACCGAATCCGAACAGAGCCCACTCTTTGGATTCTCACTTCGAGAAAATTAAGGGTTCCAAGTGTTGGTGTCGTCCCCATTCTTCGTCTGTTCGTGTGGTAGACGACCGGAGTATTGTTGAACAATAGCTTGTCGTTCCAGCGAGAACGAGAGGGTCCGTTCATGGAGAGAGTGAGATTTCTGTTAAAGAGAGTCTTCAACTGGTAAGTTCTCATGTTCTCGTGTTGGTTTATCTCTAAGCACGCCGGTAATTTAGTAGTTGGATGCATATTTGTTTGTTTGAATGTAAATGTGGTAATTCTGTTACAATGTTTTTGGAAAGATTTGCTTCCACTTAGAGGTACTCTTGTATAAGAGTTCCTTCAGCTACACCCTCTCTTGGGAAGAGAGGACTCGGTCATAATAGGACTATGACTTATTGTTCATTAAAAGAATCTATGGCATTTAATGAGTTAGATGTAATTATAGGGGCAAAACGGTAAATTGGTCCAATTGTACTTACGAGCGATTTGTGAAGAGTCATCGCACTGTTAACTGGTTATATCCAATGGACACAAAAATATATTTGTAGTGCGAAGAATGCAGCTGTCGGTCTTTAGTGGAGTGACCAACAGTTAACGGATGGGGATGGTGGATCTCGTGATTAAAGAGTTTAGTCAATTATTCACGTACTGTTGGAGCTTCAAGCTACAAGTCCATAAGGTCCTTTTGATAGCTTAATGGGTTCAAGTTGAGAATCATATTTTGGGTTAGTTTGAAGTGTTCAAATTAACAAGAGGAAATTTGATTATATGTGATATAATTAAACTAATTTAATTATATGTGAAATAATTGGTTTTATGTATTAGATACATTAATTGGAGGAATTAATATAAATAGGATTTACATTAAATACCATAACATAGAAAAAGAACTATGGTTTATATGTTTCATATGATGAAATATTAAAACTATAGGTTATAAATATAATATGATAAATTGGTTATCATATTTATTTATAATATATTAATTATGTGATAATTAATTAATATTTTTCTTTAATAACCAACTTGAGTGGGAGGTTATACACGGTAACTATGAGATAAAAGGAAAATGATTTTCCAAAATCAAATGATGATTCATTTTGTGTCATTTGACAAAAGAATTAACTATCGAGTAAAAGTGTCTTACTAAACGATAGTGTCTCATGGCCTAAACGGTCAAGTATCGAGTTTACTATATGATAGTTACTCGAAACTACACGATCAAGTAGTAAGTCTATACGATAGGCTTCTTACTAAACGATCGAGTATCTAGTCTGTACGATAGACTTCATCCATCTCTCACTTACTCGATCGTCTACCACATTCATTCCTCTATCCAAAATCACACAGAGTCCACAACTCCTGGATTCTCACATTGAGAATACCAAGGTAACTCTTATGGTGGTGTTCTAGTTCCGTTCGAGGTTCGAGGATCGAGTTGAACTCGATTGTGATTGAGGTTCATCTAGTCGTTTGTTGGGGTCGAGTTCTGATCGTTGCGTTCAAGTTCGTGCTATTGAACAAGTTGCTAAACGATGGAGGGATACTTGAAGAAAGGTTCTTCAAAGGTTTGCATACTCTATCCCTTGTTCATTCTTTTAAAGAAGCATGCTGTAATTTATAATTGATGCATAATCGTTTTCGTTTAGACTATAATTGTTTGAGGTTTTTAACAATGAAATTTGGAACGATCCATTTCCGCTCACTGGATCTCTATGTTTAGATTTCCTTCATGCTGTAAATTACTTTTTCAATCATAATGGAATTTGGACGATCCGCTTCCGCTCATGGATCTCTTGTAAACGAGTTCCTTCAGCCAGAAACGTGGTAGATCAGTGGGTTCCAAAGATAAAAATCTTCAAAGACGAAAAAGAATTAATAGTGAAAAAGACTTGGTTGAGGATGTAAATACCCATGAAAAAATCCTCGACATGACTAGTGAGGAAGGTAAAATACCTAAAGATAATAATGAGATTTCGATAAACTATGTCATGTTAGGAAAAAGATAGAATCGTACTAATATAATTATTGACAACATTTTTGCGTATAATATTGCTCTTGATATTATATCTAAAATTGAGGATCTTGAATCGAAATCTGTTAAAGAATGTCGACATAGAAAAAATTGACTTCAGTGGAAAGAAACAATCGAGGCAGAATTAAACTCACTTTCAAAAAGTCAGGTTTTTGGACCAGTAGTTCGAACACCAGAAGGTGTTAAACCAGTGGGATACTGATAACTTGTAGAAATACAAGTTATTTATGCTGCCTTATCTAGATATTGTGGTCAAAAGAGAAGTAATATACGTTGATTGTATGAAAATTAGCTCAGAAATACAATAATTATGAATTAACACAATTACACCCACTAACATCGTCAAGATGGTAGAAGAGGATATTTTTACTCTATTTTGCAGGAAACCAAGTCACCGCTTGCGATCAAGACTCAACGAGAAACTGAATAACGCATCTCTGTTACATTGCGCCTGTCAATCAACAATGAAGAGATGATTAATGCAATGACGGTGCAATGCGACAGTCGATCCCGAGCTGAATTTCAACTGCATGTGGTAATAAAACCAACACCGCATGCAAGCAACCGATCAAAAGATGCAACCGAGCAATGCAAAGGCGGAGGATTGTGACACGTGTACAACTAACCGTTGTGCATATTTGATGGTCTGATTGCATAACAGAAGGAATATTTATTCCTCCATCTTTGGAATTTCCATAACAAGAAGTGGGGTCCATAAGTCAAGAGTCAAAGCTTTTCACCTATAAATACCCCCATAGAATTCAGAGAAGATATATTTGATACGGGTATAATTGATACGGGGGCTAATTGATGCCGAATTACTGAAAGAGAGGTTGAGCTGAGTACTGATCGGAAGAAATCCAAGAAGAAAAGAGACAAGGCCGAGAGGTGAGTCTCAGTGCTATTCTGCCAGATCCCTGCCGCGAAACTCTATACTCATATCCCTGTTACCGGTTGAGCAAGCCTGAGAGGGAAGCTCAATCGTCCGCACGATCCATCCACATTGCCAAGCAAATCTCCATCCAGATCGGTGCCAAGACGTTGACGTTTATTTGTATTTGTTTCTAACTCTATTCATCACTGTATTTCATCTTCTTAATCTCTTCATTCACAAATCATGTATTAGACGCTGAATAGAAATATTGAATGTCTCGATCGATTTCATATCCCCTTCTCTGTCTATTTCCGTTCCTCCATTTATCGCTTTCTTCATAAAGTCTTCTTAATCCTTTGGTAATTAATATGAATTAAACAAGTAACTTACTCTGTGCTAAAGAAATAAGAACGTTTAGCTAAAGCATGCTAGACGACATCTTCACCTGTGAGAGCAGAAGTGAAGATGCCATTCTGATCTGTCGAGAGAATGTTAGAAGAATGTGTTAACTAAAGCAAGAAGTACTTCCAGAGATGGAAGCAACCTTGCGTTCATTACGTTTGTCCCTGTTTCGCCACAGAGATGTGGGAGTGCAACCGATCACCAAGAGGTGTACGTCAAGGAAAAACGGAACCGTATTTATACCTTTAACGCAATTAAGGAACTTGCAATGTTTATATTAATTATCTTTTCTTATTCTGTTTCACACATAAGACTTGCCACCACATAACACGATTTTTTTATATCTTCACAGTCAGCCTTGACCTCAGTATCTTGTATCATGAAACCTGTATTTTGTATCATCTTAGATTAGATTTACTTTAACGCAATTTATTTTATTATCGCATCTTTACCGCTTTACTTTACTTTATTGCATGTTTATATTCTTGTACACAATAACTTTTATTAATTGAAAACCTCTGGTCGTATGTATCACAAGCATAATGCAATAATCTCAAACAGTCCATGTGTTCGACCTCGGATCACACCGAGAAACTTGCAGTGAACTTATACTTGGTTTCAATGCAAGGAAACTTGTGACAACGCACAACATACTACAAGAACATTGTTAATTAACGCATATCTAGAAGTAGTATCACATACCATCATATATCGCTATGCATATCCATATTTATATCATCACATAAAATCTATGTCACAATAAGTTGATTGCATGGACATGCATAGTAGTAACAAAATTTGCGTAACAAATACAAATGAGTATTTGTAAGGAAAAAAATGAAAATAACAAGGTCATAAGATATAAAGCAAGACTAGTTGCACAAGTTTTTTCACAAAGACTTAGTATTTATTATGAGGAGACATATTCTCCGATGGTGGGTGCAATTACACTAAGATATTTAATTGGCTTGACTGTGTATAAAAGTCTGGATATGCATCTTATGCATATAGTCACAACATATTTATATGGATCTCTTGATAATGATATTTATATGAGAATCTCATAAGGATTTAAGGTACCTGAAACATATACATCAAATTCTCGGGAATGGTATTCAATGAAATTACAGAGATTACTATATGGATTGAAACAATCAGGACGAATGTTGTACAATCGCCTGAGTGGATATTTATAAAAATAAGGATATCAAAATAATCCAATATGTCCGTGTGTTTTTATAAAGAAATGACAATCATGATTTGCTATTATAACTGTATATGTTGATGACTTGAATATAATTAGATCTCCTGAAAAGTTTTTAAAGACAATAAAATATCTTAAGAAAGAATTTGAGATAAAAGATCTCAAAAAAAAACAAAATTTTGTCTTGGTTTGCAAATTGAGCAATTAGCAGATGAAATATTTATTCATCAGTTAACTTATACAAGAAAAATTTTGAAAAGATTTTATATGGACAAAGCACATCCATTAAATATTCCAATAGAAGTTCGTTCATTGGATATAAAGAAAGATATATTTCGACCTCGAGAAGATAATGAAGAACTTCTTGGTCCTAAAGTACCATATCTTAGTGCAATTGGTGCACTTATGTATCTTGCTAATAATACAAGACTAAATATTGCATTTTCAGTAAATTTATTAGCTAGATATAGTTTTTCTCCTACAAAAAGACATTGGAACGGAATTAAGCATATACTATGTTATCTCTGATGAACAATTGATATGGGTCTATTTTATTCAAATAAATAAAATTTTGATCTAGTTGGTTATGCAGATTCGGGATATTTATCTAGTTCATACAAAGCTAGATCTCAAACAGGTTATCTGTTCATATATGGAGGAATTGCTATATCATAGCGATCGGTGAAATAAACTATAACGACCACTTCATCAAATCATGCTGAAATTCTTGCAATTCACGAGGCTGGTCGAGAATGTGTATGGTTAAGGTCAATGACTCGGCACATTCGTGAAACATGTGGCTCGTCTTCTAAAAAAAATATTCCAACAATATTATATGAATACAAACAGCTTGCATAGCCCAAATCAAGGGAGCATATATTAAAAGAGATAGAACAAAGCATATTTCCCCGAAACTTTTCTACACTCATGATCTTAAAGAAACTGGCGACATCATTGTACAACAGTCAACAAATTTGTTCGAAAGATAACCTGGCAGACTTATTTACAAAGGCATTACCAACCGTAACTTTTGAAAAAATGGTGCACAACATTGGAATGCAGCGACTCAAAGATCTTAAGTGATGTTTTCGTGAGGGGAAGTAAATATAGGAATATGTATTATATGAAATATGTACTTTTTTTTCCTTCACTAGGGTTTTTCCCATTGGGTTTTTCCTAGTAAGGTTGTAATGAGACATATTTCATATATATATATATATGGACATCTAAGGGGGAGTATTATGAATATTATAATAATAAATAGGTGTTCATTGCTTAGTGTCCTAAAGCCATGTGTCACCCTTCATGTTGTCCATGTGCCTTGTAATTATTCATGCTTGGTGACCATATAAGTCCACATCCTACTTGCCACTTTGCCTATAAATAGTGGCATTTAGTGGAATTCCACTTTAAAATTCTACTAATTTACATATTATCCAATTTTATAATTTTAGTTATTTTATGTTTTTAGTTATTTATTTTATATTATATTTTCTCTATATCCGTGTTCCCATTGTGCTCTTCAATTTCACAACAAAAGATACTTTTTTTTATATTTAGTTTTGATTTTAGTTTCGATATGGTCGATTTTAAAATGTTGCACATTTGATCCTTAAAGTTTTGAGTTTTGTTTTAATTTGGTCTTAGATTTCAAGATTTTACATTTTTAATCCCATTTTTCATTGAATACTCACTTTCAATTATTGATGTTAATTTCTATTGATTATTTTGAAGTGAAATTTTAAATTTAATTCTAAAAATGATAAAAAAAAAATACAGCGAAACTTAATTAATTATAATTCTTTTAATGATTTTTAATTTATTAGCATAAATTAATACTAACACGAAAAATGAATATTTAGTGGATAATCGAGGTTAAAAATGTAAATATTGAAAAATAAAACTAATTTGAAGCAAAACTCAAATTTCAAAGGTAAAATTGTAACACTTTGAAACCTAGAGACTAAATTGAAACTAAATTTAAAACTTAAGGATTAAATATGTAACATTTTGAAACCTAAGAACTAAATAGAAATTAGACCCAAAACCTAGAGACCAAAAATGTATTTTCTAAAAAGAAAAAAAAAACTATATAGGTAACTTTTAAATTAAGCTCATTTGTTATTAGTTTCTGTACTTAGTTATTTGTGTTTTTTTTTTCACAAATAACCGATGGATGTAGAGATTTTCAGAAAAGTTCAAGCTTTTAATTAAGTTTATAAATATTATTTCCTCTCTAGATTTGTTTTATTATCTACTTTTAAACATATTTTTTAAAATTAACAATTTAGCTAAAAATTCAAATGTTATTTTAGAAGGGGCAAATTCATTAAAGAAAATAATAATAATAATTGTGAGGAAACAAGCACAATTTTCAAAATAAGAAAACTAAAAACAAAATAGTTATCAAATGAAGCCAATTTTCTTAGTTGTAAATTTTAAATGATGTTGTCAAAAAAGACTACAAAATGTTGGAACTGAATGTCAATCGTTGTGTCGTGGATAAACCCACTGCCTTGAAAGCAAGATCAACGTAGCCTCGGTGATAAATCGCCAAAGTCGATTGCTCTCCAAAGTTAACACAACTTCCGATCTTTAACGTGCACTCGTCGGAGAACGAGTAGAATCGATGAAAAATTGCTCGAAAAATAATAGATCTAGAGAGGAAAACATGAGGAAAAAGAAAAAGTGAAATCTTTTGTCACAATCGTACTTTCTGAAGCTTCCCTTAGCGATTGTGCGACATTTATTCCCGCTCACGAATAAGTCAGCCAATTCAAATACAAAACGCTGATGGCACACTGGATACCTCTCGCAACCTCTACCCCTGTTTTAGAGAAAATGGTTTTTGGAAAACAGGTTTGGAGAAAAGGTTTTCGCAAACAGATTGATTGTAAGAATAGAGAAGAGAAAGATTGTAGTAGGCTCGAGAGCAATAAGCAACAATAATAGCTTTATAACATACTACTCCAGGTATGAGGAAGCCTCTTTTTTAAAAAACTAAGAACCCTTGTTAAAGGAAAAATAATTGAAGAATAAAAATCGTTTTTAGAATTAATTGAAGAATTAAATAAAAAAACTTTTTAGAAGTAATTGAAGAATTAATTTTTCACTAATTAATTCTTAGAATTAATTTAAATAAACGGTTACAAGACTATTGATCTTTTGCTATAGGCCAAAGTCCCAAAAAGTCATTCCCAACAATCTCACACGAATGACTAATATGACAAACAAGACAAAAGGACATTTTATAAAACCTATTTTATGAGTAAAGATAGAAGGATAAACTTAAACATCAATATCTTAATGATTTGAATTGATGCATAGTGAAGTAGGGCAACAACTTTGTTAGAGAGAGTGGGTTGCCTCTTAAACTTTCAATAACTATGGTTGAGACCTCCACAACACGTTTTACTCCTTAAATTTCCATCGATTCTGGGATAAAAGTGTGCTATTTAAGGTCATACACATAATCAACGTGAAAGCTCTAGAAAAATACCTTTAAACTTTTTCATAGAAGGCAGTCACACATTTACAATCGCGTTAATTGTTTCATCAAGTCTATCACAATAGACCACTCAAAAACTGAGCTATGAAGACTTCACATGTAGTCCATACGAGGACCAACATCATCAAGTCTGTCAAAGACAAACCACTCAAAATTTGAGCTATGGAGATCTTACAATTATCCATCAAGTCCATACCAGAACCACCTAAAGGAAGGGTTATGAAATTTTTAAAGGTTTTAGTTTTGTCCATCAAGTTCGTACTAGGACCACCCAATGAAGCCTATAGACCATTAAGTCTATCGTAATAGACCACCCAGATAAAAGGCTATGGACCATTATAATGGTTTGAGTCCCATACTTAGGATCTACAAAATTTCTTTCAAACCTTACAATGAAATAATCCTCCTTTCAGTAATTATTTCACAACTCCATGGCGGACCTTACTATACAAGTTTGTTTTGTAGACTTCCATGAAATAGCCCCTCTACCAAATAAGAACACATTCACTAGTAAAGCTTACTTCGTCATTCTAAGTTACCCAATTTGCATGCACTAACCTTCTAATATGACAGGATCGGAAAATATTAAAATGCAAATAATAATCTGTTGTGCCATTAAGATACCTTAATAAACGACGAAGAGCAATCAAATGATCTTTAATCATAGGTCTATTATAGTTCAAAAAAACATAACACTTCCTATAATCTTTGCATATTCAGATCGAGAAAGACTATCTTCCGTAAGATTCACACTAGGATCATAAGGTGTTCTTACAGGAGCATGATCAAAGCAATCAAATTTCATTTTTCAATGTATGATTGATATAAAGAAAATCCTCTAGTTTTCCTTACCTTAACATCAAGTATCACTTCATCCTTACCTAAATATTTCATTTCAAATTGTGAGGACATAAATAACTTAGTATTATTACTTACATCTATGTTTGTATCAAAGATCAGTATATCATCAACATACAAATGGATAATCACACAATCAACTCAAATAAATTTGAATAAACATAATATTAAAGGATATTAACAAATATTCACATATCAGCTAAAACAACTTGAGTAAATATTTATTTACATCCATGCAATGTATTATACAAATGCTATCAAGGGTTTATAGTGGCTATTTCGAATATTTTAGTCATATGAGAATATGCATCAAAATATTTGAAGATTCATTTAAACCTAACTAGTTTGTTTCCTTTCATAAATTGAAGATCCTCTATGTTTAATTCACAATGTCTCTTCATAAGTTGCTAAATCATATGACAATCATAAATCATCAATCTTTATTTTGTCTTTTCAAGATCATAGACATGCTCAATAAAGACTTTCAACCAATTGAAATTATATATATATGTACACCTATGTACTCACAATCTTATTTATCCAATGTGGGACTTTGGTCGTATTCCTAACAATCTTCTCCTTGAACAAATGACCAACTAAGCCTCCCTTAAAGTAGCCATCCATCCATCTAACTCTTATCTAAGTTAACTTCTTTTCACTAGAACATACTGCCTATCTGATATAGTTCAACCATGGATTTGTTGGTTAATGCCTTAAATCTCATAAGGTTCTATAGTTTGTAAACATTATATGAACAAACTCTTTATGTGATTAATAATATATGATATTTTATTCACTTTATCTATAAAATATGTGATATTTTAGTTGCATTAACCACAAACCAATAAACTAACATCCAAGGTTATCATTGTAACTTAAACATGTATGTGGAGACATACAGATGGATCATGATTAAGTGATAACCTAAATGGGTTGTAGTATATGGATAAGGCTGGATACCTTATCCTGGTGACACTACGAGTATGGCCCGCTTTGTAGGTGTTACAATTGTTGTAAAGTGTTACAAATGATCTGATCCTGATCATTATGTATTAGACATGCGAACGGGGATATTCTATACAAAGGAATTTGTATAAGATCGGACCATGAAATGTTTAGTCTCATTATATAACGTCATTCATAATAGAGACTTACATTTCACCAGAATGATCATAGGTAACATGACCTGAATCCTGAATGAGTTGTGAAATCCTACCAATGAAGGCAGTTCTTTAATTTGTATGGGTGAGAATGACCAGATCGCCGACTCAATAAGCCTATCATTTTGGGAATTCGTCTGATTGAGGAGCTGGGAATACAACTACACAAGAAGGAATTCACTCCTTCCTCGAAGTAGGGGTAAACAGATAAATTGCTCCTTTAAGGGTTGATTTCAAGTCTTGAACAATGTGGTGCCACACTCTCTCTTGGCTCGAGAGGGGTTTAGTCATAGTATGATTATAATCTATTGTTCATTAGAGGAATCAGTGGTACTTAAAGAGTTAGATATAATTACAGGAGCAAAATGGTAATTTGGCTCAATTGTACTTATGAGCAATTTATGAAAGGTCATCATACTGTTGATTGGTTATATCCAATAAACATAGAAATATATCTGTAGTACGAGAGTGCAGCTGTCGGTTTTTAGTGGAGTGTCTGATAGTTAACAGATGATGGATAATGTAATTAAAGAGTTTAATTAATTATGCATATACCGTTGGAGCTTCAAGTTACAAGTCTATAAGGTCCCCTTGGTAGCTCAAAAGGATTTACCTGAGAATCAATTTTTGGGTTAATTTGAATTGTTCAAATTAATAAGATGGATTTAATTATATATGATATAATTAAATTGTTTCAATTATATATTATATAATTGTCATAATGTATTTGATATATTATAGTTTAATGGGAGGAAATAAATATTTGAATGAGATTCAAATATATTTTCTATGAATATGATTCATAGTTGTTAAATTTAATATAAATATGATTTATATTAAATGCCATAAAATAGACAAAAGAAACTATAGTTTATATTGTATGTGATACAATATTAAGACTGTAGGTTATATATTATATTTGATATAACATATAATTTAATATGAATATAATATGATATTTATATTATGTTATTATTGTTTGAATAATAACTTCCCACCTTTTATCTTCAACCACCTTAGTGGGTGGTTATTGATTTTATGGCAAGAGAAATAAAAGAAAAGTGGTTCTCTTCTTCTTCCTCTACGATTGATGATTTGTTAAATGATCGAGAGTTCTACAGAAAAGTTCTCTGATTTCTTGAGAGCTTCCTCAATATTCTTCCTTCACACCCAAACTCTCTCTCCTAACCAAAATAGTCAGAGCCCACCACTCCTGGGTTCTCATCCCGATAACACCAAAGGCCCTTTGTGGTAGTGTCCCTATTACTGTTTGAGATATCTTGAAGAAGGTCTTCAACAGTTGTTGTTTCTGTTTGAGGCTCATGATTGTTCGAGGGAGTTTCACGAAGAAAGGTTCTTTTAAGGGTAATGTATCTTGAACCCTTTTTCTTGTAAAAGGCATAATGTAGTTTATTGTAAATGCATATCTATTGTATGTATACTGTAAATTATGTTTTCTATAATTAATGAAATTTGGAAGATCCGCTTCCACTCAAGAATCTCTTCAAAACGAGTTCCTTCAGGATCACACCACGACTGCTTTCGAGGTTCCACTACATCTTTGTTCGACACTTACGGATTATATCAACACGACTAAACTAGAGGTATGACTCTAATACCACTTATTTGGGACAACAACTCTCAAAATATTTTCACAATAGTATGATATTTTGTTTACTTTTGATATAGCCCTCGTGGTTTTGTTTATTGATTTGATTCCAAAAGGTCTCGTATTAATGAAGATAATTGTTCTCACTTATATACTCGTATAAAATCCTTACAAAATATCTCATATTTTATAGTTTAGACAATATCTTAAATAATAAATTTTGCATATTGTCATACTACGAACAAGCTAGGTGATATGGGATCATACTCAATTAAAAGTAATAACAACACTTTTCTATTTCATGGAATTAATGGCCAAACATAACATATGACAATTTATGACATTATCACACATAAACTTTGTCAAATATAACACATGGAACATTATTTCATCCATGCTAACATGATAATTAGACTTACTCAAAATTGATCAAAATAGTATCTCATTAACAATAGTTAACAATAATATTATTATTTCTTATCGCACTTGTCATAAATAATTTGTTACTCATGAAATATTCAAATATATATTGAATATCATGGTTAAGTATAACAATTAAATAAAATTGTCCAATTCTCATACCAAATGTAAAAATTGAATTTGTGGAATAAACTGATAAATTACATGAGCTAGCTCTTTCAACACATACCACATCAATCACCATCGAATCAATTAAGAGCAAACTCAGCCCAATATATCAACAAATATGTTGCAGTTCACAAAAAATAATTAACACCTCAATTAATGGAATGATGCATAATTTCTTGCCAAATTTATCAAGTTCTTTTAAATCTTAACTGAATTTTGTTTAGTCTATATGTAAGTATGGAAGAAAGAATAATTCTCAAGCAAGCCAAGCTGAAGATAAAGGCAATTGCTATATCAAGTAACTGTTAGCATACCTGTATCCTCATACTTAGGTTTTCTATTGCAAAAATTGACAACCAAAACCATATTCAATTGATATGATTTGATCTCAATATAAGAAGTTTTTGTGAGAGAACATGAATCAAGAGCTACATGCAATGCATGACTAAAAAAAAATTATTATTAATTTGAATCTTCTATAATCTTATTCTCTTGACATCCAAATTTCCTTCCATAGCTAATTAACATTTTCTACTTTCCATATCCTAGTTTTAATGCAATGACCTAACACTACTGTAATAGTGATAGTCTTTTATGTTCTTGAGTATTAGTTGTAAATATTTTTAGCAATTTTATTATTTAAAATAATTTTTCAAAAATAAAAAAAAGTTATTTAGAAATCTATTTTAGTTATTATATCTAAAACAAATTTTTTTTATTTATTTACCAAACACTATAACCTATCCTTTCAAGTTTAAGTTGAAATTTATCAAACACCAATTTAGTTCATTTAACATCTGATTTTTCTAGAAATACAATTGCCAACAATTATTTAAAAAGTTATGACAATCCCAAACTAAGTCTTATTTCTCTAAATTTTTTATTTTGTATCTAATAACTAATAAATTTCTAAACTTCTAAAATTTTCTGATAGGTTTTTGAACTTTCAATTTTGTGTCTTATAAATCCTTGATTTCTTCAAAATTTTTAAAATTTAATTGATCTAAATATCAAATTGGTCAACGACCTATTAAACACAAAATTGAAAATACGAAAGTTTATTGGATATAAAATTGAAAGTTTAAGAACCTATTAAACATTCAGAGACCTTTTTTATCATGAAATTGAAAATTTAAAGACTTATTAGACACGTTTAGCACAAAACTTCAGATTAAACCCACCAAATTGTAATTTAACCTCCAAAGATTTTTTGGTTATAAATCAAAAGTAAACTTTTCACTTAAAACATTCAATTGACGTCAGAAAAGATACTAATCACCCCCACCTGCTTAATTTAATTTAAATTTAAGTGCAAAATCTTGCACGTCAACCCAAAATAATTAGAATGATAAATCTATTTTGGTTCATATAATTAAATTACTTAATATTAATTTATCTAATACGATAATCAATATTTAAAATATGAACGTTGACAAAAAAATCGAGGTCTTAATTTTATAGAAATTTCGATAGAACTATTAGTAAAATTTGAATTTCGATCGACATTTCTGAAAAAAGTTATAAAACTATAAAAATATACAAATTAATAAATGAACCTTTTATGACTTTTAAACAAGTTAAAATGTTTATTATTTGTATTATATTTACATTAATAATATTTTACTTTATGTTTCATGGATGTTTTTACGATATAATGAAAATATCAATTTACAGATCGAACCTATAGGAATGTGAAAATATCGATAGAAATATCGACATGTCAACGAAAATTTAATACTATAATTGTAACTAGTTTTTCTAATTTAAACATAAAATAAAGCTGACATTAATCTAAAATGTATTTTTTTTTCCTTAAAAAAAATCAATGATTGTACAACAACCAGATTCATCTAGTTATGAATCTTATGATCTGTTGCCACTAAATTTAGAAATGAAACAATTAAATTTCATTACATATTTGATTGGCAGCCAGCTTGGTTTATCATTTATTGGATCCTTTTGCGATTCAAATTTGCACCAAATTCCAATAGTTAGAAGCTTTGTTAATTGTTAGTCAGTTCATATATTGTTAAAAGAAAAAAAAAATACCATTATTATGATTAATTTCCTCCAAAAAAATTCAAGATTTAAATGCAAAATTTCCCTTATAAAGTATAATATTCAATTGGTGTAGAGAAAAGATCCCTATTATGATTTGTCCCACTTGTAAAAGATTCTCTGCAATGTTTGACGAAGCTGCATCTTGCAAGTAGTCCAAAAGAATCTGCATCAAGTACGTCAACTCAGATAAAAAAAATCATTAGCCAATTGTAAATTCATCAGATCCAGGAAAATTGTTTCGAATACATGATCTTCTACTCTGAATCCATGTTTCGAATTCAGAACGTTTATTCTGAATTCGAGTAAGAAAAAAAACTGTTCAATTTTAGAATCTTTTAATCTGAACACGAACACGTTATAAAAATAAATGAAAAAGAAAAAAGAAAAAGAGATATTTCAAAATCTCAATAGTACATTGTCCAAAGACTTTTCTCACTTCTCTTCCTTTTTCTTTCAAGGTTTGGTCCACTTCAGCTGCTAGAGAGTTTAAAGCCATTAATTAGCAGTAGTTGTCAAGCTTTTTCCAGCCATGGCTTCTTCTGCCCTCAAGTGCCCTCCGTTTGACTTCGCGGCCGAGTACTACCGGGAGGCAGTGGGTGGCTGCGTTCGACAGAGCAGCTTCTTTAACGACAAGGCTGTTCTTGATCAAGGCATAGGTTATTCTGTTATTCTTGGTTTTGGTGCCTTTTTTGCTGTCTTCACATCTTTCCTGGTTAGCCTCCTCACTCTTCTTCTTAGAATTCTAATTGTTCGGTTAAAAAATATATTCGGATCCGGTACTTTCGATCTAAACATTTTGATTATGATATAAAAAACAATTGAAACTAAATTGTTATATATTAAAGTTAAGAGATGTTTGTTTTCATAACTTTTGTTGTGGGATGGTTTAGGTATGGCTGGAGAATCGGTACATAGGAAGTCGGCAGACGTCGGAATGGTTCAACACAGCAGGGAGGAGTGTGAAAACAGGGCTAATTGCTAGTGTGATTGTGTCTCAGGTAAATAACTCTGTAGATTCCTAAAGTTTGTGGTTTGAATTTTGGGGTGGTTTGGCTTGGCTGACAATGAATGGTTTGTTTGTTTGCTTTTGGAGTGGACATGGGCTGCTACCATTTTACAAAGCTCCAATGTTGCTTGGGAGTATGGGGTTAGTGGGCCATTTTGGTATGCCAGTGGGGCTACAATTCAGGCAAGTTTACCACCCAATTTCTAACTTATAAACCACAATTGTGTCTATTTAATATTTCAACTTTAGAATAAAAAATTATTTAAATTTAATTATGTCTCTAAACTTTGTCAAGAGATTTTGATATGACACATTAAATGATATAATAGTGTAACTAGTTGAATAAAAATATAGGTGGACAAACTAAAAAGTTCCATTTGATGATTTCAATTGTCTGCCGATTTTTACGACGTATTCTTATTTTATTGTGATTCATCTTTATACCATATTTTGTCAAACCATCATGCATCAATCCAAGCGAATACGTCGATTCAATATTTAATTATTAAAGCTCACACCAAGGATTAACTAACAAAGCGAAAGGTTGAGACATAATTAAAATTATCTAAAGTTTAAAATATTAAAAAAAAACACAATTATTTAGGCTCCGTTTGGTAAACATTTGGTTTTTTGTTTTTGTTTTTGAAAACTAAACTCATAAACACTATTTCCACCTACAAATTTCTTCATTAAAAAAAAGTAGCTTTTAAAAACTTATTTTTATTTTTGAAATTTGACTAGAATTCAACCATTGTACTTAAGAAAGATGTAAATTTTGGAAAAAAAATGGGGATGAAATAGCTCCTCCTGCTCTCCCTATCAGTCTCGTTGCTTTGCTCACTTTGGCATTTTGGCTTTGCTTCTTTCCCTATATGGGTTGCAAAGTTCCTCCGCCTTGTCCAAACGGGGCCTTAGGAATCCATTGATGACCATTTTGTTTTTAATTTTCTGTTTTAAAATTTATGTTTGTTTTCTCTTAGTTTTTCAATTGTTATTTTCACCTTTATTTGAAAAAACATTTTATTTCCTTATCAAATTCTAAAAACAAAACCAAAATTTTAAAAGCTATTTGTCCAGTTTTTAAAACTTAACTTGATGTCTTAAAAACAATAGTAGAAAGTGTATAACAAATCAAAAAAACTTATAAATTAATCGACTTTATAAGCTTAATTTTCAAAATTTAAATCGTTACCAAATAAGATCTTGAGGCCTAAATTTGATTTCTACCTATTTCTATATCTGGTTTTTCACTCCACAAAAGACCAATCTCAAGTTTCGATGATATTAAAAGAAATAATAATAATAAATAAATAAATAAATAATAAAACAAGACAAAATGATTATCAGTCAACGTTATGTTTCAAAGTTTACTGGGAAAATGAGTACATCTACAAATGATTCAGGTTCTTCTATTTGGAATAATGGCTATAGAGATCAAAAGAAAGGCCCCAAATGCCCACACCGTTTGTGAAATTGTAAGAGCTCGGTAAGTTGGGAAGTTTCATCAACATGTTGTTTTATAAAGCTTTTATTCAGCTCCTTTGGTCACAGCTCTTATTTACCAGCAACTCCGTGTGCTATTTTATCAGTTGGGGAACTCCTGCACATATAGTCTTCCTCATTTTCTGCTTCATGACAAACATCATAGTAACAGCCATGTTGCTCCTCGGCGGTTCAGCCGTGGTTAACGCGCTCACTGGAGTGAACATTTTTGCCGCAAGCTTTTTGATACCGCTCGGAGTTATTGTATATACATTGGCTGGAGGATTAAAGGCCACTTTCTTGGCTAGCTATATACATTCTGTAATAGGTAATCGTAATCCATTGTAATTTCTTGTGAAGACTCCCTAATGTTCTTCTCCCTATTGATGTTGGAATGTTTTCTTTTATGTTGCAGTTCATGTGATTCTAGTCATATTCGTGTTCCTTGTTTATGTATCAAGTAGCCAACTTGGTAGCCCGAGTGTTGTATTTGATCGTTTAATGGAGGTAGCAAGCAAGTCCAGAATATGCCAGGAACCAATTTCCCATGATGGACAATCTTGTGGCCCTGTTTCTGGGAACTTCAAAGGCTCCTATGCAACAATGTTGAGTTCAGGAGGGCTCGTTTTTGGGATTATTAATATCGTAGGAAACTTCGGTACTGTTTTTGTCGACAACGTGAGTTTTTTTCGTTTGACGGTGTTAAGTTATCTCCTTCGGGTTCCAACTTTTAAGAGGTGTAATTTTGGTCATGGTGCAAATTTCAGGGATATTGGATGAGTGCAATTGCTGCAAGGCCTTCATCAACTCATAAGGGATATTTGGTGGGAGGGTTGGTCTGGTTTGCAGTTCCATTCTCTTTAGCAACCTCACTTGGCCTTGGGGCACTTGCCCTTGATCTACCAATAACGGCAGACGAGGCTAGTCGTGGGCTCGTGCCACCTGCCACTGCTATAGCTTTGATGGGAAAAGGAGGATCTGTTCTTCTCCTTGTCATGCTTTTTATGTAAGTTAAAGAGGAAGAGAATCAATTCAAACAAACACGGACGGAAAACCAAAAACTTATCTCATTAAACTAACTATGAGTCCTTTGATTATGAACAGGGCGGTAACATCTGCTGGTTCATCTGAGTTAATAAGTGTATCATCCTTGTGCACGTACGATATCTACCGAACTTATGTAAATCCTAATGCGAGTGGAAAGAGCATCCTAAAAGTATCAAGAGCTGTTATTCTAGTGTTTGGATGTTTCATGGGGTTGCTGGCAATAGTTCTTAACAAGGCAGGAGTGTCATTGGGATGGATGTATCTTGCCATGGGAGTGTTGATTGGCTCAGCAGTTATTCCCATTGCTTTCATGCTCTTGTGGAGTAAAGCAAATTCGAAAGGAGCTATTCTCGGAACTACCATTGGATGTGTTCTTGGAGTTGTTACATGGGTCTCGGTCGCAAAGATCGAATATGGCAAGGTTAACTTGGATACTACGGGTAAAAATGCACCTATGCTTGCTGGAAATCTTGTCTCTATACTTTCAGGTGGAGTTATTCATGCCATATCTAGCCTATTGTCACCTCAAAACTATGACTGGGAGACCACAAGGGCGATTTCGACAGTTGAAAAGGACAAAGGTGATATTCCAACCGAAGAGTACACGGAAGCAAAATTGATTAAAGCAAAAGCCTGGATAATGAAATGGGGTATTGGATTTACCATAGTAATTGTTGTATTATGGCCTGTTTTCTCTCTTCCAATAGGTAAAATTCTCTGTGATGATCTTGTTCATACTTTTGAATGACACTAAAAAAGGGATAGGCTTCCCTAGACCGACTCTTCTTCCATCACTTTCTTTTTTTTCCCTATTGTGCAGGAGAGTTTAACAAGAAATACTTCACACTTTGGGCAATAATATCAATAGCATGGGGAACAATAGGGTCTGTTGTGATTATTTTCTTACCCTTGGTTGAAAGTTGGGAAACTATCCGGGACGTGACGCTAGGAATGTTTACAAATGATCGACTCATCGAAAAGGTCGACGAAATGAACCTAAAGTTGCATGCTTTAGTCATGGCTCTACCTGAAGCAGAGAGAATTTACTTACTTGAGAAGGAGAAAGCGAGGAAAAAGGGCTTGTTAGATATACATGATCATTCTCCATAGCCACCTGAAAGATGCATATATATTTAGAAATTTGATACATATCTTATACATATCTTGTAATTTCTTAGACCCTTTCAGCACAACTAAACGTTACTTGAAAGTTAGCCCATGTTTTCAAGAATGTGTTATTTCACCAGATTTCGTGTGGGCAATAGTTTGAAGTTGCTTGTTTATGTCATGAGTAGGAGCTTCGTTTGATCCTTGGCTTTGTAAACTGTCAGCCATAAATGCAACATAGCAGGAGGCTACCTAATACCTTCGTGTAAATCTGAATTTGTTGTTATGAATAAACAAAAATGATTCGATCATCCTAGTTAGTTCTTCCGATCTGTTTGGAATGACTTTTTAAGTGCTCAAAAAATGTTTTTCTTTTTCAAACACTTAAAAGTCATGCCTAGTATCATAGTTTGGTTAGAAGGTTGAGAAGATGTATTTGCAAAATATGACAGTAATAATACTTGCACATAGTTCATTGTTACACAATTTAGATAAATACGATTAAAGTACTGAACTTAAACAAGGATTATTTCAACATCATTGTCCATACAGATAATCAAGAAACTCATCAGCTACTAGCAGCTGCCTCTTGCAACTGTTTCACCTTGGTAATGTAGTCGCTCATTGCATCATCCTTGGATTTAGCTGCAAAAAAAAACAATTGATTCTCTTCATTTAAGCTCATTCTGGTGCGTTTTAGATTAGGGTGAATCTTTAATCTTAATAGAGTTAATTGCAGTAAAGAGCAAACATATTTCAATGTTATCGCAAAAATAGAAAAGATCCATTTCATAGAGTTGAATTCATTAATATCTATTCTCAAATACAGAAACACTGACGGGAAGGTTTTCCCTTAAAGAACCACCAACAAAAATAATCTGACAGGTGCTTGAACATTCAGAAAAATTACCTTCAACAGCCTTCCAGGCATCCCATTTGGCTCTGTCCCTCTGGTTGAACACTCCAGGTCGGCCTAGAAATCAATCATAAATTGAATAAACGGTTAAATAAGAGAATTTGATCACATTCCAACTATAAATAAGAAATTCCACTCAGTGAAAGAAAGAACTTACTAGTGTTCACGGGTCCAACAGTCGCCTGCTTGTATAGTCCATAGAGAATGAGTTTGTTTTCATTGCTTGTGTTCTCTGGCAAGGTCTTTGCTTTCTCAGCATACTCCTCAAACTCCTCCTGCAGAACTCAGCCTCATCAAGTTGTGATACAAACTACAAACTTTTAATTCCGTAGAACAGAGCAATTATATCATGTTCTTACAATTTTCAGCACCTATCGCATGCCCTAACATATACAGTCTCGTTATAGGGTAATAATCCATGAGCACAAGTTCAAGCAATCAGCAATCAATTTGGAAAAAAAAAAAACAAAAAGAAACAGGAATAAAATCGAGTCAGCATTCTAATAACTGCAAAATTAATTATCTACAGTCTCCGTTATCCTTGATCTGATTCAACCATTAATGAAAGTCATTAAATGGTATATTCTCGTTGGAAAACCACTTTTTCGTTGGAAAACCACTTCTGCCTTGTCATTCCACTTTTTCCGAAAAAAGGAGGAATGGCGGAGATGGCAAAGCAAAGATCACGATGCTATTTCCAACCACAGATCTAAGTTTCAATCTGACCTAATTTTGGCGTCGTCGTCGCAGTACATCCATGCAAATCAGGCCAGGAAAAACATTGAACATGCAGAGAAGGAAGCTGTATACTATAATCCTTAAAAGTAGGCAAGGAGCAATAGCAAAATTCCATAGATTTTCACGGCTGTCGATCTGGAAACTACCAGATGTCGATGTAGTTCATTCTGATGACAACACAGATAGACTCACCAAAACAGATCCGAAAAGATAAGTCCAACAAAAGACATACCAAGGAAGGCTAACAATCTAACATACAAGCAATGCGCGACTATGAAGAAATTGCTCAATTCAATGCAAAGATCATCACAAGAAAAATCCAAGAAGCAGTATCGTTCGGCATCGAATCAGGCGCTCTAAACGAAGAATTCAAGTGCTGATCGAACAAGAAAATGGCGGAAAGAGAGGGAAGGAGAGATTGGAAACTAATAGCCTAAAGAAATTGAGATTTCAGAAGATAAATGAAAGAGAAATATACCTTCAAACCCATGGTGATTCTTCTCTGTTGCTATGTTTCAAGCTCGATTACGGTTGCTAAATGCTAAATGAGAAGAACGACGAGAATGGACTTTATAAGTACACGGCTGATGGAAGTGAGCGGAATAGAACGGAAAAAATCGCCGAGTTATCTTCAAAAGAAAATAATAAACAAATAAATAAGCTATTTTTTAAAACATTATTTTAAAAAAAAAAATCATACATTTTGGATTTAGTTTCTATTAGTAATTTTGTTCCCTAGTTTTAAGATGACATTTGATCCTTGAGTTTTGAATTTTATTTTAATTTAGCTTCTAAATTCTAAAATGTTATAATTTTATTCTTGAGATTTGATTTTTGTTTCAATATGATCTCTAAGTTTCAAGATTGTATATTTTTAACCTTAATATTTCATTAAATACTCACTTCCAACAATGGAGGTTAATTTCTATTAATTAATTAAAAATAATTATGAAGTAAAATTTTACGTTTAATTTTAAGAGTGATAAAAAAATATTGAAACTTAATTAATTATATTTTCTTTAATGATTCTTAATTTATTAAAATAAATTAACATTAAAGACATAGAATAAGCATTTAGTGAATAATCGAGCTTGAAAGTATGAATCTTGAAACATAGGAACCAATTGAAGCAAAACTCAAATGTCAAAGGTAAAATTGTAACATTTTAAAACTTAAGGACTAAATTGAAATGAGACTCAAAACTTAAGAACTAAATGCGTAAGATTTTTAAACCTAGAAAACAAATAAAACTTAGACCCAAAATTTAGAGAAAAAAATATTTTCCCTAAAAAAAATTTAAATATTATTTTTTATTTTCATCCATATAATTTTAAAAGAGATTTATAAAAATTGGGTTGTTCGTAAAATATTAAAAAAAAACGGGTGGATTTAAAAACTATTTGCAAAAGGAGGACAAATTTTTTGTCCTTAATAATTTTAGTCTTTTGTGAATTTTTTTTTCACAAAAAAAAAAAAAAAGAAAAAGAAAAAAGAAAGAAACGAAATGCTTCAATGTTAGCAATCTACATATACGAAATTAACCTAATGCAAGGACATTTAATTTTCTACAACGGCGTTTCATTTCATTTTATTTTTTCAATTTGTGTAGTTCATTCTTATGGAAAAATTGAATACGTAACTTCATTTTACTTTTTTTTATTCATTTTCCTTTTTCTAATTTTTTTATGCCTTTTTGTTTTTCTCCATTCCTTTATTTTCTCTACTTTTTTTCATTTTCATTCTTTTAAAGTTTTTTTGTTTTTTTCTCTTTTTTTTTATTTAAAACTAAAAGAAAAGCAATTTTTAGAAAACTTTTCTTTATTTTTAAAACCATAATATAAATTTTGGGACAAAAGAAAACATAATTTAAAAACCATAAAATTAAAAATGAAAATGTTATATATTCAAGTTAAATAGTTATCGTTCCAAAATGTTAATTAAAAATAAATAAAGAAAGAAAATCGCCGAGTGGACGAAGGACTCGAATCCAGTGGGGTCCATAGGAGTTGGGATATTCGTATTCCTCCCGATTAGCTACGGATGGGCGCGGGATAAATACGCAACCCTTTGTGGGGTCCATTCTTTATTTATTATATTTCGATGATCTCTAAGCCTTTGCACATCCAACTGAACTTTATGATTTTGCCACGTGTCATGTCCACAACCTTAATAAATAAATTGTTGGTTAAACCACCCTAGGGATTAGAAATTCAAGCTACCTACATTTTGGTCTCAATATATCATTATATTAATTGAACTATACTCTTATTTTTTTGTCCAATTAGTTTGTATGAGCATTTTCCTATAAAAATTAAAAATAAATTTGTTTGGGTGGGAAACTCGCATGGGGACGTTGATCGCTCCTTTGATCTGATCTCGTCATTGAAGGTGACCGATGTGAAAGTTAGAGTCTAGAGTTGTTCAAAAAACTTGACAATCCAAAAAATTTTGATCAATCTAACTCAACTAATACGATTTGGGTTAGGTTAATATTTCATTCGAGTTAGGTTGAGTTGGCTTAGGGTTCAAATAAGTTAAAACTTTATAGGTTGAGTTGGTTTGTGGTTCACCAAAAATAATTTGAACTAAACTGAATTTATTTTGATATTTAAAAAAATTAAAGGTGTTTATGGGTTGGGTTGAGTTGGGTTGAAAGACCCAATCCAATTGTTGGGGTTGTAAATTTTTTCAACGCAAATGACCCTTATTAAAAAATGAACTCAACTGAACCCGACCATGAAATATTTGAGTTGGGTTGGTTTCGGTTAATCGGATCATTTATTTAAAATTTTGTTTTTAAAAGAAGTAAAACGTAAATATGTAAAAATCTAATTTAATTGTTTTCATATATTGAACTAAGATTAACAACTCAATTTCAATTTATATAGTGAAATTTTTCTAAAGTGCAAAGAAACTATTTTTAAGAGTTGTTGAAAAATAAATTATTCAAAAAATATTAGAATTAAATAAAATTAAAATCAATGTATATATAAATAATTGTATTATAAGTAATAAAAAATATATTTTAAAATTAATAATAAATTCGAGTTGGTCGGGTTATATTAAGTGAATACATAATCAACTCAACCCATAAAATTTTCATTTATTTGAACCCAACTCAACTCAAATGAATTGATAACCCAACCAAAACCGCACGAATTGGGTTGGGTTGATCGATTTTTTGGGTTATCGTGTTTTCTAACCACCCCTAAAAAAATATGTATTTTTTTTTTTTTTACATCTATTATAGTTATGTTTACATATATTTATTTTAGTTTTACTTAATTTCATGATTTTTTTAGAACAATTTTCAAATTAACATGTTATTTTCCCAACTCTTAAACAATTGATGGACCCCAATTTATTTTAGTTATTTTCACATATTGAAACAATTGTAAATATAAAAATTATGCTTAAAATATTAGTAGATATAGAAAAGTACAAAATAATTTTTATATATAGCAAAATTTAGATTCAGTTTCCAAAATCTAAGATCATATCGTCGAGGCATTCCATGAACGATTGAGTCTATCGTCGATAAACTTTGATATATTTGTAAATTAGCTATAAAAGTATTACCTATTTAAGGATGAATGGTTATTAAACCATGACATGAGTTCACGACCCATGGGACCTTTTCGATCAAGTCGTGTGGGCTTTTGCAACTTCAAGGATGGGCCTGATAGAGTTGTGTAGTTTAATATTCATGGGCCTACTTGGACGATCAAGCCCATTTCCACTTAATTTTTATTACTAATTGAAAATATATATTAGCAAAAAAAAAAAAACATTGATTTATGGGGTTGAGTCTAGTTTCTATTTGGTTTCTAGATTTTACAATGTTATACATTTAGGCCACATTTACTCCAGTGGAAGCATAATAAATCAATGGTAATGTGAAAAGTGAAACTCATTTGATTGCTTTTGGTGTTGTTTACTCATGTTGTACAGTTGTACTAACTCTGGAATCCACTTCATAAAAAAACATAAATCAATCTGACAAGCAGAGGATATTCAATTCAATTGTGTCTGAAAATTACATCGTATCATTATCATTATCGTAATGATTACCATTATTGTTATTGATTTGAAGAAAAATTTATGAACTTTGACACATTTACTATTATCGTTACCGTTTGACCTTCAGGGGTAAAGGTAATGGTGATGTTAACAATAAATGTATCAAATTTCATAATTTCAAGTGAATGTGATAAAAAGTAATCTAATTATATTTGCGATTGTGATATATTATGATTACACCAATTTTCATTCGAGATTGGTAGACCTGACCTTAGTTCATAAGTTTTGAGTTTGATTTTAACATAGTCCATAAGTATCAAATTGTTATACCTTACCTTTGAATTTTGAATTTTGTTTCAATTTTGTCAATCAATTTAACGATTTTATACTTTTAACCTCAATTTTTCACTAAAAACTCATCTTTAGTTATTAACATAAATGTGACTATATAAAATAATCATGAAGTGAAGTTTTAAATTTAATTTTAATAGTGATGAAAACTATTTTACATAATTATGCATGTAATAATGTTGTTTGGTTTGACTAGTGCTCATATAGTATTTATGGACTCGATGAATAGGGTGTTCAAGGAATTCTTAGACTCTTTTGTGATAATTTTTATTGATGATATTTTGGCTTACTCCAAGGCAGAAGCACAACACAATGAGCATCTACGAAAGGTTTTGAAAACTCCAAGGTCGAATAAGTTGTATGCTAAATCAACGTAAATATGACTATGTAAAATAATTATATAAAATAATTAATTATAATTCTTTTAGTTATTTTAAATTAATTAACCGACACTAACACTAAGATAAAAAAAAAATGAGTATTTAATGGAAATATAATGTTAAGATTGTAAATTTTAAAATGACTAAATTGAAATAAAATTCAATTGTAATTGACCAATTTGAAACTAAATTCAAAATTTAAAAGATATTTGTACACTATTTAAAATTTAAAGACCAAATGAGTAGTAGACCTAAAATCTAGAGATAAAAAGGTATTTTTCAATATTTTAATATTTTTTCCCTCTTCTTCTTTCTCCCTTGCCTTCAATCTTCTTCCTCTTGTGACTGTCAGTACCAGTGTACCTCTAGACACCACCCATCGCCGCACCTTCCGCCGCCGTTCGGATGATTTTTCTTTTCCTTTTCCTTTTTCATTTTATTTTCCCATTCTTCGTCAATTCGATTTTTCAAATGAAGAAAATTATCTATATTTGTTGAGAGACCGTTGTAAATATATCCACAAATATAATTTAATATAAAAAAAATTATAAATATGATAAAATTTAGATGATCTATAGATAGATCATATTGTAGTAAGAGTCTATTAACAATAAAAGTATATCATTAATCGACTTTGCTATATTTACAATTTTTTTAAAAAACGACACTTGATTATTATCCTAAAAATGTTAGTCATTGTAATTATTATTATTTTTTTAAGAATTTGAAGGGTAAAGGTCTGAAGATACGTTGCCATATCAAACGGAGGGAAGTCGAAACTCAATTGATGGTAGAGAGACACCGTGGTAATAAATTTAATTAAGAGATTGTTGCCAATAACATATCCAAATCAAACAAACAATTTTCAATACATCAATAATTTGACAATAATACAAATGATATGCAGACGGATAATATTCTACACAATAACAATTACAAATCTCGGAAATTGAAATGATGAACAATTGATAAGAAACTTCCACGAGAAACAAAAACGCACAACAAATCAATTTTCCAAAAACAAGAAAACTCTTCATCTCTTCAGTCCAATCATCCTAACTTCATTGAAGTACTCAACATCAAATCGACGGCGAAATCGGTAGCGGCGCCTACGATGTCTCCTCATACTCTGTTTCATAGCTATTAACTCTATAATACTTCAATTGCAAAGAAATTTGTCTCTCTAACCTCAATTGACGGCGAAAATTCTCGATAAAAATCTCCGCTCGCTGATCCACATCCTCTTCACACCTTCCATAGCTTGAATTCGGAGCACGTTCGAGTTTCTCAGCGATTTTCCTCTGATCGTCCAAGACAATCCGTATCCCAACCATCCGATCGTCGGGAAAGAATGATCTCAGCCGTAGAAAACGTCGCCGGCGAACGAGGCAGCGGCGGAAAAATGCAGTGAGTTTCGTCAGCGTCTTCTTCAAGCAGGATGCCATTGGCGATTTCTTCTCTGTGAAATGAAAAGGAAATTACAAAAAACATGAAGGAGGGAAAAGGGGAGAAGCTCAATTTCTACGACGTTCATTCGATTGTGTAAAATATAGATTTTGGAGTTTCTATCCAATTAAATTATGACACGTATGCATGAATTAAAATTATAGAAAAACTTGGAAATTCTTAGAGAAAACATGCTAATATTAATTCAAATATACTATTTCTCGTATTTTCTTTTCACACATATTTCAGTGGGTTGAGCTTGATGTTATTTAAAAATTACATTACATTAGAATATCTCCAATTAAAAATATAGTTTGAATTATTCTTCTTTTTCATCCTTACCCCCTGATATTTTGTGTGTACTTCACACTTTGAAAGGAAATTACTCCGACATCACTTGCTATTTGCTAAAATTTCTAGTATTAATGTCGTATGTTCTCTTTTCATTATATATATATATATATTCAAAGTTATATCAGTCTTCAACGACGATCCAAAACTTCAAGTGAGGAGGACACGAATGTATATAAGGTTAAAAGTTTAGCCCATGAACTTTTAGTTTTGTGTTTATATAGAATTCCTGAGTTTTGAAATGTCTAATAAGTATGAGTTTTGAATTTTGAATTCAATAGGTTCTTAAAGTATCAATTTTGCATCTCACACGTCTTTTACATATTTAAAAATGTTAAAAATTACATATAATATTATATATTAAATTTAATTTTGTAGCCATCTATAGATCTATTAAATATAAAAGTTTCAAAATTGAAGACTTAGTCCTTGTTCTACTGGGGTGTAAAGAACCCCATGCCATTAGAGCAACATGTTAACATATGTATTACAAGGGAAATAATTATATTTAATATAAACATATAAGTTTTTAATATTTAATTTTTTTTTTTAAAAAAAACAATACACATAAATGTATAATGTCACCATTTGAGGGGACAAATGCTCCCAACCCGTAATGGATCTACCCTTGTCGGCTTCCAATCTTTGTACATCCCATCAAATTATCAAATTATAGTTTGTCATGTGAAAATTTCTTTAAATATTGTAATTATTTTTTTGTGTGTACAATGAGAATGAGATGCATAGAGATATCTACATCTTGAGATATATTCAAATATTGCTATTAATCATTTAGTCTCATACAACTTTAAGAGGTAAAAGCGTAGTTTATAGCAAAGATGAGGTGATTTGTGTCCTAAAGTCTTGTAGTTAATTATTAAATAATATGTAATTGACATACAAGCAGATCATGTTCAAGTAATTACCTAAAGGGTCTATAGTATATGGATAATGTTGGGTGTCTTATCCTATTAACACAATAGATACGACCCCTTTGTAATCATTACAAGTGATGTGATCCAAATCGTCCATATGGAGACATGCGAGTGGGCGTATCTTATATAAACAGTTTGTATATGACTAGATCGCGAAATAATTAATCTCTCTTTGTAACATCAATGACTGAAGAGATTAATATTTCACAGGATTATCATATGTAACTCGATCTCAATTATGAACGAGTTATAAACTCCTGCCTATGAGGGCTCTTCCTTTCATTTTATGGACAAAAGTGGCTCGAGTCGCTGACTCAATAAGTCTACCATTTTGGAGACTTGACCTGTCATACCCTCTCCCAGGTTTACCTCTTTCACCTAAAAGGAGGCGTGAAGACAGTAAATACTACTCTTTTGTGATATTTACTGCCCGTTTTGACTTATTTTGCCCACAACTTATAAAACCAAGGAAATAACTTAACTTTAAAATTACTTATTTTGTTATTGTTGGGGTTTATGCCCTAAAGTCTTGTGTTCTATAGTTTGTAAACAATTTTGTACGAACGCTTGTGATGTATAATATATATGACATTTACTTCACTTCTTGACTTGCACATTTAGATGTTTTTATTTTACCACAAACCAATAAACTTAATATCTCTGGTTGTTTTTATGTAACTTAAGCATGTATGTAATGACATATAAGTGGATCATGTCTTAAGTGACAACAAAAATGGTCTGTAGTATATGGATATAGGAGGGAAACCTTATCCTGGTAACACTACGAACGTGGCCCGCTTTGTGGAATAGTTACAAGTGTTGTGACTTGTCACAGATGGTCTGACCCTGATCATTCGTGTAGGGGACATGCAAGCAGGGGCATCCTATACAAAGAGTTTGTATAAGACCTGACCTTGAAGTGTTAACGTATCGTCATATAACTCCGTTCATGACAGAGACTTCATTTTACTAGGATGACCATAGGTAACATGACCTCAATCCTGAGTGAGTTGGGAACTCCTGCCATTGAGGGCGGTTCTTTGATTTCTATGGGTGCGAGTGGTCAGAGTGTCGACTCAAACCTACCACTTTGGGGATTCGTCTGATTTGGAAGCTAGGAACTCAGCTTCACAAGACGGAGTTCACTCCTTCCCCAAAGCAGGGAAAAGTAGATAGATTGCTCTCTTAAGGGCTGATCCCGGGGTTTGAACGATGTGGCACCACACACCTTCTTATAGCCAAAGAGGTGTTCACACATAGTAGGACTGTGTTGTATTATTCATTAGAGGGATCAGTGGTACTTAAGGAATAATATGTAACTATAGGGGTCAAATGGTAAATTGGCCAGTTGTATTTACGAGCATCTGTGAAGGGTCATCGTACTGATGATTGATTATATCCAATGGACATAGAAATATATCTATGGTAAGAAGAGTTCAACTATCGATCTTTAGTGGAATGCTTGGCAGTTAACGGATGGTGGATATCGTGGCTAAAGACTTTAGTCAGTTATTCACATACCGTTGGAGCTTCGATCCATAGGTCCATAAGGTCCCCTTGGTAGCTTGGATATAAGTTGAGAATCAATTTTTGGGTCAGTTTGAAATGTTCAAATTGACAATAGGGAGTTTGATTATATATGATATAATTGAACTAGTTAATTATATCATTATGTATGAAATACATTAATTTGGAGAAAATTAGATATAAATATGATTTATATCTAGTGGAGGAAAAATACTATGATTAATATATTATATTAATCCATAGGTTATGAATATGATGTGATTATATTCATTGTCTATTAATTGGACGGTTAAGGAATAATAGGTCGGCGTCTCTTCTGTTTTCATAATGGATGAGTAAGCTGAAGAATCGCTTTGAGACGCTTAAATAGCCCACGGTGTATTAAGCATTGATGCGCGGACATAGTATTGAAGTGTATCATCGCTTAGTAAAATCAGTACATGTACGATAGTACTGATCAATCGCTTATCTATATGATAATGCTGAGCGATCACTTAACGCTTACACCCACGCGTGTTATTTACTAAACGATCGTTTACCTTTTCCTAAGCGATCGTTTAGCACCCGATATTTGACGATCGTTTAGTTTTTCCTACACAATCGTTTAGATGGTCGCTTACCTTTTCCTACACGACTGTATACTTCACCTAAACGATCAAGCATTTTGTCTATACGATAGACGAGCCTTTCTCCCACTTGCTTAATCGTTGTATACGATCTCCCTTTCTCCTTCCCTCTACCAAATCCGAACAAAGCCCACCCTTTGGATTCTCACTCCGAGAATACTGAGGGCTCTGAGTGGTGGTGTCAACCTCGTTTCCTTCTGTTCGTGTGGAGACTGTTCGAGGTAGACGATTTGGATTTGCTGAACGATAGCTTGCCGTTCTAGCGAAAGCGAGATTTGCTGTGAAGAAAAGTCTTCAACTGGTATGACCTATTGATCTCTTATTTATTGTTCCTTTGAGCATGCCCAGTAATTTAGTGTTATGAATGCATATTAGTATGTTTGAATGTATATGTGGAAATTCTGTTACAATGAATTGGAAAAATCCGCTTCCGCTTGTAGGTACTCTTGAATAAGAGTTCCTTTAGTTACAACAGACTCAAAGTTTATACAACTTAGATGTTCATACAAAGTGTTTTACAACTCCAACCTAACTTCAAACTACCCAAACCCTCATAATTGAATTTATAAAAAGAAGACCAATCCTGAGGTGTCGCAGCCTCGTCCTTGTGTGGCACCCAAAACTCTTCTTTTTCGCTACCTGGAGGAGAACAAAACTTTTGAAAAACATGAGCTGAGAAGCCCAATGAATGACATTTTAATATTAACATAGGGTTTTTGTTTGAAAACATTTATGAAATCACTTTAAATAAAATCTAACACCAGAATATCGAAATATTCAATTAAGTTCCAAAGTCATAGGTAAATCTTATCAAGAAAATTGACATTGGCATGATCACAAATTTCCTCGAACACATACAAGGATAAAATCCATACAAACCACAACCAAGTTCCAAAAACCAAGAAGGAACTCGTTTTACAGAGATCCTCGAGCAGAAGCGGCTCGTCCAAATTCTATTTTGATTGAGAATTAAATTTACATTAAACGTACAATATATGCATTCATAGACAAATTATAACATGCTCTTCATAAAGAAATAGAGTTCAAGAGATACTACCTTTGAAGAACTTTTCTTCTTATAAATCCCTCGAACAGTTATGAACTTGAACACAGCAACCCTTGAAGACTTTCTTCAAAAACTTCACGAACCAAAACAGACACTACCACAGGGAGCCTTCGGTATACTCAGGGTAAGAGTCCAGGAGTGATGAGCTCTGACTATTTTGGTTTGGAGGGTTTCTTTGAGTTTGAAGGAGGAAGAAGATTGAAAAAGTCACAAAACGATTCCGTGAATTTTCTAACGTATAGTAAAAGCTTCAATCGTGTAGGTTCTCACGTAAAACCTATAGTTTTAATATAGGTTCTCACCCATACAAATCAAAGGACCACCTATATAGATAGGAGTTCACAACTCACTCAGGATTCAGGTCATGCTACCTATGATCATCCTGGTGAAATGTAAGTCTATTATGAACGGTGTTATATAATGAGACTAAACATTTTGTTGTCCGGTCTTATACAAACTCCTTTGTATAGAATATCCTCGTTCACATGTCTCCACATGAATGATCAGGATTAGATCATTTGTAGCATTTTATAACAATTGTAACATCTACAAAGCAAGCCATACTCGTAATATCACTAGGATAAGGTATCCAGCCTTATCCATCTACTACAGACCATTTAGATTATCACTTAAACTTGATCCACCCGTATGTCTCTACATATATGTTTAAGCTACAAGATAACCTTGGATATTAGTTTATTGGTTTGTGGTTAATGCAACTAATTTTGAAATAAAACATCAAATATTTTATTACATAAATAAAATGTTTGTACATTACAATTACAAATTATAGAATCTTACGAGATTTAGGGCACCAATCCCAACAATCTCCCACTTGACCTAAAGCTAGTGGGGTGTACAGTGTAAAAGTCAAACTAAAATATAAAATGCAAATCCTTATCAGTCTGCAAATCAAAGTCCGTGTATCTAGTAAGGATCAAATCCTTAGAACCATATATGAACATGTGGTCCCTTGTTCTCCGTAGATACTTGAGGATGTTCTTAACAGCAGTCCAATGATCATATCCTAGATTAGACTGATATCTACTGACTATCCCCACTGTATAGCAGATGTTAGGTCTAATACATAACATCTCATACATCAGACTGCCAACAACTGATGCGTAGAGGATCCATCTCATTTCCTCAACCTCTTGACACTATTACAAAAATTGGATTATGTGACGTTTTTCTAATGTCAAGTATAATGTGATAACTTGATTATGAAAAAACGTCAAGATAAATATTTCTTGATATAATTTCAGTGTCAAGAAAGATAATATACTTGATATTGGCGGTATGTCAAGTTTATTGATTCTTGACATTGATTACGTATCATATATGATAACTCTTAACGTTTTTTATTTGTCAAGTGTATGTCTTTTTTTTTTTTAAATTAAATTCCCCAATTTATATTCTCATTTTCTGTCTTGTATTCCAACAATACAATTATATCAACTAAATAAGCATTATACATTTAAGATCTATCAACTCAATATATTCACTAAAAATTTTATATGTTCAAATTACAATAATATTTCTCTTTCACATGTACATACACAAAATAAAATCTCAACTATTGATTTTGTATAAAAAACTCAACTTTCAACTAACACAAAAGTGACAAATTATTTAATAAGTAACCTCTCGACAAAGTACATTATTTAATCTAGACATTGAGCTTTGAAGTCTAAAGATTGAGAACTAAGAGTCAAGCAAGCCATGTTTAAGTAAGTCAACCTGCAAAATAGAATAAATGGCGATAACATCAAATTTCAAAATATAGAAATAAGTGTTAAGGTACAACAATGACAAAAAGTTATGCACAAGGAAAAATGTACATGATTGGCTTACTTTATGCAACGGAAAAAAATATCATACTCGAAACTTCAAAAATATCTGCAACTTAAAGTTAGAGACTTACTAGGATTTCATTCATTCTCTTTTGACCATATCCAGCCTCAGGAGGAACAATTTGAAGGAAATTGGATATAAGCTTTCCATGAGCAGCAGAATGATCATTCTAAATTCCATTCATAATTGAACATAAACAATTACAATCAAGAAACAAAAACTAACCGGCCATGCACAATACCAAACATGCTTTAGATAAGATCAAGGGAAAGATTATCATACCTTTGAAGACTCATCTTCACACACCCTTGATCACAAACGCTCGTTTAATCTCCAAGCCTACAACACACGAGCGCTCGAATACAACGACCACAACACAGCACGATCACAGCGACCACCACACGAACACCGCGAACGGCCTCCAAAAACCTCAAACTATGTCGAGTTGAGTACGACACCACCACAATGGCTACCTTGGTATTCTCAGTGTGAGAATTCAGAAGTGTGGGCTCTATGTGGACTTGGTTAGAGGACGAGATCGGAGGAATAACAATCGTATAAACAATTGAGTAAGTGGGAGATGATAGAAGTCTATCATATAGATGAATGCCCAATCGTTTAACAAATGCTCCGCGATCCTTTAGCTAATGGCCAGCTGAGTGAACTATCGTGTAGTGTCATTTCACGATCGTTTAGTCTCTCTTCAGCTATCGTTTAGTGAATCTCATTCACTTGACAGCGATTCCGTGAGTTTTCTTTTCGATAATAGAAAATCTCAAATCTTAATCATTCTAAATTTAGGAAAACATTTTTTCTTTTATCTCACGGTTACCATGAAACTACCAATAACCTCCCACTCAATTGGTTATTAGAGAAAAAGATATAATTATCAAATAATTAATATTATTATAAATATATATGATAACCAACTTACCATATTATATTTATAACCTATAGTTTTAATATTTCATCTCATGAAACATATAAACCATAGTTCTTTTTCTATTTCATGGTACTTAATATAAATCACATTTACATTAAACTTCCACTTGATGTATCTCATACATCACACCGATCATATCATATATAATCGAATTTCCTCTTGTCAATTTGAACATTTCAAATCAACACCAAGAACTGATTCTCAACTTAAATCCATTGAGCTACCAAGGGAACCTTATGGACCTGTAGCTCGAAGCTTCAACGATATGTGAATAACTGACTAACCTTTTTAGTCACAGGATCCACCATCCGTTAACGGCCAGGCACTCTACTAAAAACCGACAGTTGAACTCTCCTTACTACAGATATATTATGTGTCCATATCAACCAATCAACAGTGTGATAACCCTTCACAGATCGCTCGTAAGTACAAATAGGCTAATAACCGTTATGCCCCTATAGCTACATCTAACTCCTTAAGTACCACTGATCCCTCTAATGAACATAAGTCAAAGTCCTACTATGACTAAGTTATCTCTTCCAAAGAGAAGTTCTGGCCACTATGTTCAAGACCTAGAATCAATCCTTAAGGGAGCAATCTATCTACTTACTCCTGCTTCGAGGAATGAGTGAATTCCATCTTGTGTAATTGAGTTCTCAACTTCCAAATCAAAAAAATCCCCAAAAAGGTAGGCATGTTGAGTTGGTAATCTGGCCACTCCCACCCATACTAATCAAACGACCGCCTTCAAAGGCAGAAGTTTCCAAAATACTCAGGATTGAGGTCATGTCACCTATGGTCATTTAGGTGAGATGTAAGTCTCAAGTATCAACGACATTATATACAGAGACTAGTCATCTCGTGGTCCTGTCTTATACAAAATCTTTGTATAGGACACCCCCACCCAAGATCAGGTATCCCTCCTTAATCCTTTACTACAGACCTTTTTAGATTATCACTTAAAGCATGATCCACTTGTATATCTCATATACATACTTAAGTTTACATACAATAACCATGGAGCTTTGTTTATTGGATATGAGTAAATGCCAAATAAAATAACTCTTATTTTATTCATAACAATGTGTACAGTTTACAAACTACGAGACTCCGGGAGAATTAGGACACCAATCCCAACACAATTACCTTTCGCTGCAAAACGAAGGAATATGGGAGAGATTTGAGAAAATATAATAAAGAGGAAGAAGATTACCAACAAATCAAGCATACGCCAAAATTTAAAATAGAAGAATGCAGTTAACTTTCCCCCAACTTTCACAACTTTCATAACTTTCAAGCAAAAGTGACTTGACACAGTTGTAATCCCTCTATAAAGGCAATCATAGTGCACCTTTAATAGAAAACTAATATAGGAATCAATGAGTATAAGAGAATATTGGAAGCCCAATCTTATCTACAAGCAATAAAAAATTTCTATGCATGCAACACTCATTCCCACAACTAAGTAGTAGCACAACAAGTCTAAGTTCAACATAATATGAAATGTGTTAATCTTGCTAAAACTTAATCAAATACATAGAACTTTTACCAAATCATAATAACAAATGAGTTTCCAAGAGTTGAGAATATAATTCAAACACTTAAAATCAAATCAACTAAACTATGAAATCCATTGTCGTACTCTAAAAATATTTTTCAAAACTAAGTGGCAAGTAATCTTTCATAGTAAAAATCGTTAGACATAGAATTTTTTAAAATCAAATTTTATAAAAATTTTGGCAAAGTTTCCTCTGAAATTTTGATAAACCACACCTGAAAAATAAAAATACACTCCCAAAATATTTGTTTAAAATCAACAATCAAGTGTGTCTCGCCACACACTCTTCAACAAAATCCAGATCACCAGATTAGAAATACATCGTTAGAATCAAATAAGAGAAAACGTGCAAGTTTTCATTTACAAATAATTTGAATCCAAGGCTAGCCACTCTAGTTACAATTTTTTTTTTAAAAAAAAAATATGATAGCAAAATTATAAATGCATAAATTACAAATAAAAAAAAATAAGTTTCTCCCGTAAAAGTCCAGAATTATAACCTATAATCATAAATCCAAATATAAATTCAACCCCTAGGACCTAATTTCATTCACCAAAATAACCAATTAAATTCAAATAGATTACCCAAAGTGTGGCTTGATTCGAATGTCACTTCAAAACACAACTAAGTAATCCAACCTACGAAAAGTTCAATAATAATGGTTACAAACTCAAATTCGAGCAACTATATAACAATTCCAAAAGATTTTCAAAACCTCAATACTTATCAAAACTTCCAAACATCGTTAACGTAACTTTGCTGGACAGTGGCTCCAACCCCTTGAAATCTTTGAATTGAATATCAAAAATTGAAAATAACTCAATTATTAGATCAATACTTCAATGGGTAACAAAGAACTGTTAATACTAACCTCCAAACTTACCAAAACCTTGCTAAGATTGGTCTCAAACCTATTGGACAGTAACTCAACTCCTTCCAACACTTCAATCTAACACCAAAAAAGTGACAGGTATTACTAAGTCAATGTCAAAACTAATGTTAAAAAATCTTCAAGCAGAACCATCAATACCGACCAAAATATTGTGGGCAATAATGGAACAAACCCAATATCCAACAGGAAACAAGATATACCTCATATACTTACCCAAAATCTTACCGAAATCGATATCAACCTGTTGGACAGCATATTAATGTTCTCCAATCTTGAATCTAAAGCCGAATCACAAAGAGCATCAATCAATTTGGGTAAAAAAACGTATGGGTATTCAAAAGTTTCCAAGAAACCCATTAAAGTAATCAAAACTCACCAAGCTTACCAAAACCTTACCCAAAAATACAAGATTCCAGCGAGATGGAGTACAGATCTGGCGAGATAAAATGAAGCTCGCGCTTGAATATATCTGTTACAAAGCTGGACCTCAACGACGACGAACGAATCTAGCTAGACCGATTTGTCTGGCGTCGAAACTAGTAGCAAACGATTGCAGATCTGGTGGAAAAACTCGAGGGGAAGAGGGATTGCAATATCACTGCACATGAGTGGCTGACGACGACGAGATCTCCTGGATCGAACTGAGAAGGGAAGTCGATTGGATGATAGCAATGAGAAAGAGACGGTCGACGGAGCTGCCTCGCATGAAGGAAAAGAGAGATTGGACGAGGGAGGGAGAGATCGGGGGTAAAAGAGAGATCGGGAATGGGATTTTGGAGACGGGTATTTGAGATAATTTTTAGGGTTTCTCTAAGGCATTTAACCCTTTTACTTCTTTAAAATAATAAGTCAATTATTCTTGACATTTTATTCGTGTCAAGTAAGGGCTTATTATACTTGACACGAAAAACGTGTCAAGTTATGGTTCGCGTGAAAATATCTGAAACATTCCGTCAATCTCCGTCTTTTTAACCCTTTTACTTGACATTTTCTTTTCTAACAAGCCATTACTTGACGTTTTTTTCCAAAGAAACGTCAAGTAATTAAAAACTACAAGTGTCAAGTAATGTAGATTTTGTAGTAGTGTGAGGTCTCTTAGGACACTATTCCTTAGACAATATAACTCCATGCCTGAAAGGTAATAAGCCTCTCTTGGAGTTTTGCATTGAATACTTGACAAGCATTTTGTCAATGTACGATGCTTGAGACAGAGCTAGCATTTTGTTCTTTCAATCTCTAAAGATCTGAATTCCTAGAACAAACTGAGCCTTTCCCGAATCTTTCATTTGGAATTGAGTCGCTAGCCAATTCTTAACTTCAATTGGTAGACCTACATCATTCCCAGTGAGTAGAATATCGTCTACATATAACACTAGGAAAGCTACTGAACTGTTGATGATCCTCTTGTATACACAAGGTTCATCAACATTTTGATCAAATCAATAAGATTTTATCGTAGTATCAAACTTTATGTTCCAAGATCAAGAAGTCTGCTTTAGTCCATAAATGGATCGATTAAGCCTGCAAACCTTTTGCTCTTGACCTTGGGTTATGAATCCTCCAAGCTGCTCCATGTAGATGGTCTCCTCAAGATTGCCATTCAAAAAAGTAGTATTAACTTCCATTTGCCAAATCTCATAGTCATAATATAAGGCAATGGACATGAGGATTCTGATAGACTTCAACATGGCAACAAGTGAGAAAGTCTTCTCATAGTCGACTCCCTCAACTTGGGTATAACCCTTTACCATTAGTCTAGTCTTAAAGGTTTTCTCTTTCCTAATAGCACCCTGTTTTCTCTTGTAGATCCATTTGCAACCTATAGGTTTTACCCCATCAAGTTGATCTACAAGATCCCATACTGAATTGAAGTACATTGACTCCATTTCGAGATCCATAGCTTTGATCCACTCATCTTTGTCAACATCCTCCATTGCCTTCTTGTAAGATAATGGATCCTCAACATCTCTGTCAGCTATCATAGCAAGGATTTCAATTAAACCCATGTAACGGATAGGTGGGTTCATAACCCTCCCACTGCATCGAGGTTCCCTTAACACTTGAGGTGGATTTGACCTACTAGATGATCCAACTTCAACAACTCTTGTTGAGGTATTGGTTTCTTCAATAATTCTTGTTGAAGGTTCGATAGTTTCTTTGGAAAGTTCATTCAACACAATTTTACTGCGAGCCTTGTGCTCCCTTATGTGGTCTTAAAAAAAAGTAGCCTTTGTTGATACAAACACTTTGTTTTCTTTTGGGTCGAAGAAGTAACCACCTCTCGTTCCTTTGGGGTAGCCTACAAATAAGCACAATTTTGAATGAGATTCCAGTTTCTTAGGATTAGCCTCAAGCACATGTGCTGGACAACCTCAGATTTTTAAATGATGTAAACTAGCTTTACGACTATTCCATAACTCCAAAGGTGTTCTGGTAACACTCTTGGATGGAATGCAGTACAAAATATACACTGCAGTCTCTACTGCATTGAAGGAACTCTAAATAGAGATCCAGTGAGCGGAAGTGGATCGTTCCAAATTTCATTGAGAAAGAACACAAACAATTACAGTCTAACGGAAGAGATTATGTATAAACAAGTAAATTACAGCATGCTTCTTTAATTGAACAAACAAGGGATAGAGTATGCAAATCTTTGAAAAACCCTTTCTTGAGGTATCATGTATCCCTCGATCGTTCAGCAACTCGTTCAATAGCACGAACTCGAACCGCAATTATTAGAACTTGATCTCAACGTACAACTAGACGAACCTCGATCACAATTGAGTTCAACTCGATCTTTGACCCTCGAACGGAACAAGAACACCACCACAAGAGTTACCTTGGTATTCTCGGTGTGAGAATCCATAAGTTGTGGGCTCTGTGTGACTTTGGATAAAGGAATGGAGGAAGTAAACAATTGAGTAAACGATCAAGTATACGATAGAAGAAGGAATAAGCCTATCGTATAGATCTGATACTCGATCGTGTAGTAACGAGTAACTATCGTATAGTAAACTTGATACTTGATCATTTAGGCTGTGAGATGTTATCATTTAGTAAAACTATTTTACTCGATAGTCTTTTCTTTTGTGAAACGATACAATGAATCAACCCTTGATTTTGGAAAACCATTTTCCTTTTTATCTAACAGTTACCATAACCGTGCGTAACCTCCTACTCAAGTCGGTTATTAAAGAAAAAGAATAATTAATTATCATATAATTAATATATTATAAATAAATATAATAACCAACTTATCCTATCCTATTTATAACCATAATTTTAATATTTCATTATATGTTCTTTTATATATACTAAAAGAGCTTACAGTCATTAACTGACGTACTTTCAATCATTGATTTAATTATTGGAGATTGAACTTTTTTTAGTACTGTAGTAATAGAAGACAATCATGTGTTTCAACAATAGACTCTTATCATTGATATACTCCAAATCATAATAGAAGTTTTTAACCGATAGGCTTGTAAACTTTAATTAGTGATAAAAGTGTGATTAAGTATAAAAATGGGACAGTTTGCAAAAATATATATTTTTTTTTTAAAAAAAAAAAGGTGGGATAAAAACTATTTGAAAAAATAGGGCAGCTTTTTTGTTCTTATTCATTTCTGTCTTTTGTAAAAACTAAAATTTCACGTACAACAGACGTGTGGACAACCTCTCAACACATTGACAATGTTTTTCACCCATTTCAATTTTTTTAAAAAAAAATCCGTTTCCTCTTTAATATGACACAACTATCTTATTAACTCTTCCAAAATAGATTTTTTAACCTCTCATCTCAAACTCTCATTTTATTTATTTATTTATTTATATTTGTCTAGGAATATAATTTTAGGAGAAAAAAAGTTTGGATATTGAATATAATTTTAGGGGGAAAAAACTTGGATATTGTATAATATTGGAAATGCTTTAAAATGTATTTTGAATGACCTTATTAGTTTTTTTAAGATTTATAAATTTTTTTAGACTAAAATAAAATATAACTCAAAGTACATGAACAAAAATGGTATTTAATTTAAATTTAAAAAAAAATATATTGATTCAATTAAAAATTATCCTTTAATTTTTATATATGTTTGTATCTAATATGTGTTTGATCTTAGAAAAATAAAACTTTTACATATTCCACATTCTTTAAATAAACGAATATATTAAGCATAAATTGAATTTTTGTTAAGGGGACAAACTCTTACTTTTGTGTCCTATTGGTTTGTGTTTTTTAAGAAAAAATATCAAATAAAACAATGACTTCTATTTGACTTTAGATACCAAATCGGATATTTTCTAAATATACAAAATTGAAAATTCACTTATGTAGCACAAATAATCATTAGCTAATTTATGAGTCTATTATCTATATTTAGTTTGAATTATTTTATGTTTTTCTTTTTTGGGTATGTTGCATTTGGTTCAATGAATTTTCAAACTCAACAATTAATTTGATCCTTAAGCTTTTCTTTTAGTAGAACTCTTAGTCCCTTCGTAACATTTGTCACTAATCCATAACGAAAGCTAAATGATACATTTTTTTTAATAAATCTTACAAATAAAAAATATTTAACACATTTTCTTCTCTTTCCCTTTATTCCTATTACCTTCCATCTCTTCGATGATGAAACTTAAAATTTATGAAAGTATATAAACTAAAATTGGAAAATTAAAAGTAGGAGTCTTTTCATATATAATAAAATGGTCAACTTATTTATAAATACAATAAAAGGGCAAAAAGTTTCTACTTTGACATTTTGTCATTTTGTTATATTTAAAAATATTTTCAGTAATTTTGTTATTTAAAATAATTTCTGTTAATATGTATATAATCATTATATTATATATTTACGTCCAAGTTTATCTTAAAACAAATAAAATAAATTGCTGTATTTATTATTCATAAAGTTAAACTAATAAAACGGAAACCCAATTTAGTGATAAAAAAAGGTACACTACATATTTTAAGTTTTAAGCGAGAAGCTGCTGAAATGAAGAGACTGCTGCCAATAATAACGATTTAAATCAAATAAACAGTTCAATCCAACAAAAATTTGACATTAATTCAAGTAATATGAAGAGACGAATAATCTTCCACACAATAACAATTATAAATCTGGAAAATTAATGCGATGAACAATTGATAAGAAACTTCCAGGAGAAGACAATTACACAAAACAAATTAATTTTCCAGAAATTGGAAATAGATCTCATCTTCTCTTCAACTGAATCATTCTAACTTCATTACAGTTCTAAACAACACAAAACAAATTCACTTCAATTTCAAATTTTATTTTTATATATATTTCATGAAATCGACGGCGGCTATCTCTGTTCATACTCTGTTTCAGAGCTATTAACTCTATAATGCCTCAATTGCAAAGAAATTTGTCTTTCTAACCTCAAATAACGGCGAAAATTCTGAATAAAAATCTCCGCTCGCTGATCAACATCGTCTTCATAGCTTGCGTGTCTTGAACTCGAAACACGCTCAAGCTTTCTAACCGAAGAATTCTCAGTGATTCTCCTCTGATCTTCCAGGACAATCCGTAGCCCTACCTTCCGATCATCATCGGAATCGGATGATCTCAGACGCCGGGAACTGTTCCGGCAAACGAGACAGAGACGAACAACTGCCGTGAGTTTCGTCAATGTCTTCTTCAGGAGGGAGGCCATTGGCGATATCTTCTCTGTCATTTTCTTCGAACTGTGAAATGAAAGCACGAACTGCGAAAAGGGGAGAGATGGATCAATTTATAGGAAGGTCCATTCGATTTGATTCCATTGTGGAAATTCGAATATTGAAGTTTTTATGCATTTAAATTATGACACGTCTGTATTAATCAAAATTATATAAGTGGGAAAAAGGTGTAAGAGATTTCTTAGACAGTTTATGCGTTAAATCAATAATTTCACTATATTATTCTCGTATTTTTCGTTGAATTAGATTAAATATAGGTTTAATTATTCTCTTTTGCAAATGACAAATATGCCCTTTCATTTATTCCTTTCCTTCCCTTTTCAATTCGAGAAAAATTACCAAACACGGTAAAAAAAAAGGATAAATTTCAAATTTAGACCACTTCGTATTGTTACCGTTATCATTGTTCTTACAATTCTAGTTGAAAAATTATCAATTTCAATATCTTTATGCTTATTGTTGTCGCTTAACCCTTAGAGGTGGCGATAGTGATAACAATAAATTTGACAATTTTCATAATTTTAAATAAACACAATCAAAAGTAATACGATTACATTTGTTATTCAAAATCATTACAAATCAATGAAATTCCATTACAATTACACCAATTTTCATTACATTTTGGTAAACGTGGCCTTAGTATATAAGGTTCTCTTTCCTAATCTTTTCAATTTTAGCCTCTCTTTTTTTTCCATAATTTTTCAATTATATTTATTACATTTATTTAAAACAACATTGGGTATTTTAGTGAAATTTCAGAAGGAAAAAAATAGAAACTATTTTTTTTAGTTTTCAAAACTTTTGATTTCGATTTTTTAAAATATTAAAAAATCAAAAGTTATTAAACGAGATTTAAATATTGAAGTTGATGTTTATTTAGTTCCTAAACTTTTGAAATTTTTTAAAATTTACGAATCTACCAAACACAAATTTGAAATTTTTGGGTTCCATAAAACAAAATTCAAAATTATATCTAATATATCAATTAATTAAAAAAATGAAATTGTGGAAGATTTATTAGACACAAAAATACAAAATTGAAAGTTAAGGGATCTATTTAACACTAAATTTAATGTTTAGAAACATGTTAAACACTTATGAGATTCAAGACTAAATAAATAGAAATCTTAAAATTTATGGACTAAATTTGTAGTTTAACCTAATTAAAATTATATATATTGAGTTAAATTACAAGTTTAGTTTATTAATTTTTAAAGTTAAATATAATATGCCTTCAAATTTACAAATTTATGTCTAACGTTATTGAAGTTTGAAAATGTTCAAAATGTTTGTGATTTGACGGGTCATTTTAATAAAAATTTAATCGAATCGATCATTTTTTGTTTTTTCCAAATATAAACTAAATATGTCGAATTTAAATTAAACATCCTAACCAAAGTAATATATCACTTAAATAGGCTTTTTTTTTTTTAGGTGGAAAAATTAGAGCAAAGTCGATATTTAGAAAATTGCGAAACTAAATGATATATTTTTTTAAAAAAATGAAGTAACTAAAATAAGTACCTTAAAAATCATAAAGCTAAAATGATTAAAATATAGGGAAAAGATAGAATTAGAATATTAGAAATTTAATTCCAAGAAATAGCAACTTTAAATTTTGAAATTACAATGGAATTTCCTAGTAGTCAACCAAATATGAAATGCGGGCGCTATGATAATTTAATTATAACGTGTTTCTTTTGTAAGACGTGACCCAAAAAAATAAAATAAATAAAATAAAAAGCTTGTTGTCTAAGTAACAAACATTTTATCGGTTTCCTTATATATATATTATTTAATGGGACATCTAAATGACGTATAATTTAATGATTTCCCTAAAAAAAAAGAAAAAGTACATAAATTTTAATGGTTGTCTAAATAACCACAATTTAAGGAAAAATACTGACTAATATTTTGTAGGGAGGTCAATCTAGACTCACCATCTTTACTAAAATATTTGGTGCAAAATATTAATTAAACTTTTAAACTCTTATAAATGAATCAATTTTGATTCTATAAATCATTAGAATATAAAGTTGATAATTGTCGAATATTTAATAGATCTTAAAAAAAAACAATTTAATAGTTTATAGTTACATCAAAGAAAAGTAAAAATATATTTTAATGGTTGTCTTTAACAAATATTTTAATGTTCTCAGAGAAAATCAAAATCAATATTTTGGTTAAGTTGTTAGACAGGAATTATGTGCTGAGATAATTGGATGGTGTTTGTATAAGATGGATATTATAGACTATTCAATACTCATATAATTTACTCAATCTTCGACTCGAAAGTGAAAGAGAAAAGAGGGAGAAGATTAAAAAAAAAAAAAACAATGAATCTTCAACTTTTAAGAAGGAAAATTATATCAATTATTGTTGAATTAAACTTTTTTTTTTTTTTTTAAATAAACTACTTAATTAGTTCCTACGCTCTAAAGTGTAGGGTCTCGTTTGAAATTACAAAAAAGTCTTATTTGGGATTGGGATTGCAACCACAAAAAACAATTATAGGAAAATATTAACCAATCTAACCTGTTCGGCAAACCAAACTATTAAGAACATTTTTTTGAAGTGATTCTAATATAGTAAAAAAAAATACTTTTATCATTTTTAAAATCATTAAGAAAAATGTTTATAATGATTCAAAACCATTATAAAAATTGTATTGAAAAGTGTAAAGTAAAATATTAAATTGATTTTGAGTGACTAAAGTAGTTTTTAGAATTATTTTAATAATTTCAAAATCACTCTCAAATATACTCTTTTTAATTTATTCTAACATGCAAAAATTCTTAGAGGTAAGCTTTTAGATTTTAACTTTTTATCAATCTCAAATTTATCATTCCATATTAATTTATTTTATCACATCTATTCTCAAATTTTAATGGTTTTGATTCCTTATAGCAATTGTTTAAAAAAAACATTTACCAAATAATCAAGAGTAAATAAAATTAATTGTCATTCAATCATATAAATTTTCAAATAATTATATTAAGTTATAATTTGTTCTAACATTCAGCTTTTAGATTTTATCTATTCACAAATCTCAAATTTATCCTTCCATATTAATTTATTTTATCACTATCTATTCTCAAATTTTAAGGGATTTGATTTCTTATAACAATTTTTTTAAAAATAAACATTTACCACATAATTAAGAGTAAATAAAATTAATTGTCATTCAATCATATAAATTTTCAAATAATTATATTTAAGTTATAATCTAAATATCAATATAAAAATCATTAAAATGATAATTCAGATAATTAAAATCCTATTTGGTAACCATTTCATTTTTTGTTTTTAGTTTTGAAATTTAGGTCTATTTCCTCCCCATTTTTTTACAATGATTTGCATCTTTTTAAGTACAATGATTGAATTCGTAACAAATTTTCAAAAATAAAACAAGTTTTTAAAAGCTACTTTTTTTGTTTTCAGATGTTGACTTGGTTTTTTAAACTAATGATAAAAAGTGGACAACAAAAGAAGAAATTTGGCGGTAGAAGTAGTATCTATAGATTTAATTTTCAAAAATAAAAAAATAAAAACCAAATGATTATCAAACAAAACCGAAATTTATCGTAGCTCCTATATAAATTACCTTCGTTTAGAAATTCCTCAATTTTGATACATTCGTTAACGACACCATTAGTATTAAACAAAACCTAAATTTATCGTAGCTCCTATATAAGTTACCTTCGTTTAGAAATTGCTCAATTTTGATACATTCGTTAACGACACCATTTGTATTATTATACTTAAGTTTTAAATGTTTCTATTTAAAAAATTGTTGCACCAACATTAGAGGAACATTAATGAAAAGACCAAAAATAATATTCGATCTTGAGACCTAAGAATCAAAAAATAATATACGGTAAACTTGGTTGTCTGAAGTATCCCTTTTTATCCACGAGACTAAGAATTATGCACAAGATCAATGTCTCTTTTATCCATGTTCGTCGTTGGAACAATATTCTAGCCCACTCTTTGACGTCCAAGATGTTGGAAAAGTAAGCTTCTGCTCTGCATTTTCCTCTTTACCTGGTGTGGTTTGAATCTTTTCTTTCTTCTGATGTAGTTCTTGAATTGGTTTATTGTTTGTCTCCTAAAAAAATTTGCCACAAACTTCAAATCTCAAATCTTATTGAACAATACTTAGTTTTAAGATTTCACATCTTAATTTCCGAAAACAATTCTCATTTCTAACTGTTTACATTAAACAAAATACAAATAAGCTACAAAAGGTTATAGTGAAAAATGAGGAAACAAATCCTTGGAAAGAGATGAGAAAAAGTCGAGGCTTAAGCTCCCAAGTTGAGAAAAAAGTCATCTATAAATAATTAAGCGTTGGCAACCTTCTGCTGATGACCATCATCGCCATGGGAACCTCCTTCAGAACTTGCAGCTTCCTCACTAGATCCATGGCGGTCTTCTTGGCCCTCTTTGATCTGATCGTGTTTGGTCGAACTGCCATACATCTGTCTTCTTGCCTCCTTTCGCGCTGCCCTTTCAGTTAATTTCAGTTCTCTAAAGCCCTGTTCAAATTTAGCTTCGTCCTCTGGCGAGAAGAAAACGACCTCCATCTGCCCAAGTTCTTCATACATCTTCTCGATCTTTGTCTTCCAAAACAGCCCAATTTCAGTGTCCATTTTGTGGTATGGAGTTTTCAGCAGATACTCGTCAATTCCACCAGCCTTGTCGATGCATCTAAGGGCATGAGTGGTGACTTTAACTCGAATATGGCGGTCTAGAATATAACTGAAAAGTCGCTTCTCTTGGACGTTTGGTTTCCAACTCCTCCTTGACCTATAGTCACCAGCATATAAAGGCTAAATGATCCAAAATTGAAAAATGATTTCATGACAATATTAAAACGGTATAAGATCATATGCCAATATGAAGGTTTGTAAGCAAAAGAATTAAAAAAAAAAAAGGCACCCAACCTTTATATGACATAAAGCCAATAATACAAAGGAAGAACATGAAATTAATAATATTGTGCCTCAAATTTCAGAATACAAGAGAGAGAGGCATACCCTAGACATGTAAATATAGACATGTAAATAAAAGGCTACAAAGATTCAACAAAAACCAATATATAGTTTGCACGCAGAACTCAGAAGGAAACACGAGTTTTTGTTATCAGAAACGACTTCTCATTCTCAGGAAGGGAAATAAACTCTCAAAGGAAGAGAAAAAGAGGGAAAAAATCAACAGATAGAAAATACAACCAAATAAAAAACAGAGAACTAATCTAAGGACGATGAGAACTTGCAAACGAATGCTGAAAGCTCCGCTACCAATACAGCAATACCAATAGCTTCTTCAAACCTCTAAAAGAAAATACCAATGGTAAAAGGAAGAATTTTCTGCCAAATTTCCTTGCCGCCTTCACTTGCCATGCCTTTTTGTTTTCAATAAGAAATAATTTCATCAACGGTATGAAATTACAAAAGATAGAATCCCATTAGGGAGATTTACAAAAGACCTCCAATTAAAGGGACTAAAAGAAAAATAAAGAAATTAAAAGGGAGATTTTGTAAAAGCCTTTTGATGGATAACTTGACAAGAAAAAAACAATCGGATCTTCCAAGATAAGAACTACTCTATCACAGATGTTTTTAAGCTATAGTTAACTTGGTAGCTTTTTAGTGCAACTGTTTCCCCTCTTCCATCCCCATAGCTATTCCTCCCTCCTCTCCAATTGGAGAGATCTTTTGTAATCCATCTCATGACACCTACCTTTTTTGTAATTTCATACCATCAATGAAATTGTTTCTTTTCCAAAAAGAAAAATGAGCTCTCTCTCTTTTGGGGTACAATGAGGGTGTGGAAATTTGAATATGCAACACCCCAAAGAAAGAAGGAGTAGATGTAGATGCCTTAACTCATATTGGCAAAGACACTAATGGTCTAGCACCAAAGAATTTGGCAAATCAGTAAAATGCATTCATATTCAGAGAGAATCTCGACAAAAGATTTTTAAGAAAGTAAAGGAAATAAAAGAGGTTCATACTTGTTGCCACCGTCTTCACTGACACGGTTGCCGAATCGGATGTGACGGCCAGCATAAATACCACGGTTTGCTCTATTCATCACTATTTTGCTGTCTGGAATACATTTCTTCAATGAATCCTTCACTCCAGGCGCCAAATTTTTCTCTCCAACTTTCTTCAGTATCTTCTTCATCATTTCCTTTCCTCTAAAGGCCATTATGGACTCTCTCTCTCGTATAATCAACCGTAATCCAAATATACTCCTAAAAAATAGGAACAGAAGTAAAACAATCTGCAAAAACGACCTTGAATTACTGCCAACAAGCTTCTACAGAAAGAAAATCAAGCTCGATGAAATTCCACTATGTATAGGTTGCGGGCTGTATTTTGAGCAGCAGGATTTGAGAAGGAATAAAGTTCTCATCAGCTATTTGTTTTGTTTCAGTCCATGCGTCTGTATATACCTAGGAAGCAACACAAAAATCATCAGGGAAAAAAAAAACTGCGGAAAGGAAAGAAAAATCCATCAGCTGAAAGGGAAAATATGAGAAATATCCGGTCGAATCAGTCGGAAATCGGAAAATGATGCCATTCACTCAGTTACTATTTTTTTTTATAGGAAACATTCAGAATAATTTCATATATGAAATTACAAAAAGACGTAAAGGTCGTGGATGGTTACATAATCGTAGTCCATTGCATAATAAGAGACGTAAGATTGTAATCACAAAAGTGTGGGGTTAATTTACACAAAGTGAGAGCTGTGTACAAGTGATGATCAAAGAATTGTGAGAAATTTGATACTTTTTCTTCAAAGATCCTATTGTTTCGCTCGTTCCAAATGAGTCAAAGGAAAGCTTTGATGATGAAAGTCCTAAATATCTTCCTTTTAGCTTTGAATGGATGGCCAATAAACAAGGAATTCAATAAGGTGAGAGGGTCTTTAGGAAAGACCATTTGATAGTTGAAGTAATGTAGCATTCTTTCCCAAAAAGATTGAGCGAAATCACAAAAGACCAATAGATGCATAATAGATTCACAACATTGATTCACTCAGTTACCACTTATCACTATCTACACCTTAATCCCCGGCTAGCTATAGTAACAACATCAGATTCGGCCAAATGATCCAAAGTGCAAATCATACTCAAATCCAGAAAAACAGATCAAATTCAACAGAAAACAATCAAAACAGAAATGAATAAAAACCAAGGATCCATTTCCGTTCCAACGAATCACAATAAGAAAGTAATGAAAGCCAGAAACAATAATCTGAAATTCAGATTAGAGGAAGTATGTATTGAGAAAGTGCAGGAGCAATTGGAATTTCAGATATGGTACCTTAGCCCTCTTCGGAATCCCTGAATATGGAAGGATTTCAAATATTTGATGAAGGAAAAAAAAAAAAAAAAAAAAGACGAAGACAAGTAACTCTGATTGCTCGGAGAGGCAAGAGAGTGTGAAAGGGAGGGAGCGTCGGAGATTTCGTCGGGAGGCTGAAACAGCGGCGGCTGAGAGTGAGAGGTGAACGGCGAGCGGCGGAGGTGGAGTGCAGTGGCTGGTAATAGAACGGAATGGAGTGGCAAGACGGGAAATAGGGTTTAGGAAGCAAGAAAAACTTAAGATTTAAATCTTATTTTGTATGATAAATGTTCTATTTTGGTCTCTTAATTTTAAAAAATATTCGTTTTAATTTCTAAATTTTAAATATTATTTTTTAGTATCTTAAACTTTAAAAAATGTTGGTTTTAGTTTTTAAATTTTGAATATTGTTTTACTTCGATTTCTAAATTTTTAAAAATATTTGTTTTAGTCTATTTTTAAAAAATATTTATTTTGATTCCTAATATATTAAGATTTTGTTAACCTTTTAATAAAATGTTGAGGTAACTTGTATTTTTTTATGACTAGATTACCAAATAAGTTAACTATACTAAAAAAACTAGTTTTAATTTTGAATAAGAAGGTAAAGCAAGAAAATTTAAAAGACATTTTTAATTCAAAATGTTGAAGAAATAACATAATTTTAATAGATTGACCAAAATAAACACCTTAAAAGTTAAGGGACTAAAACGTACAATTTTTAAAGTTTAGGGACCAAAATAAGCAATATTCAAAGTTTATGGAATAAAAATTTGATTTAAACCAAACATTTATTCTTATTCTTATTATTATTAAAAAAAAAAGTAACTCTAACTTGGTTTTCTTACAAAAATACCCTTAAATTTTCAAATGTTTAAAAAAAATACCCTCAAACTTTTTTAAAGAGTTCAAACATACTTTACCTTTATTTTTGGATAGAAATCATTAAAGTTTTGTTCTAAAACACCATGATTTTTCAAATGTTTCAAAAATATCTTAACTTTAAATATATATATTCCTCCACCATTAGTCTATGAACATAAATCATTAATACACTGATGCAAAAAATAACTTTAAATTTTTTATTAAAAAAAAGGTTAAAAAAGCTCATACAATGGTAATCAATTTGTTGAAGTTTTAAGTTCAAAACGAACGAATTTCAAAACAAATTATGTAAATATCCTAATTTCTTTTCTCATATAGATACCCTCAATTTTCTCTTAATTATTTGATTTTTGACTTACACAAATTTTCTTAGCAACCAAAATTGTAATTTAAAATATAAAATCTAACAAAATCTCACCAAATTTCAAAATCAAAATATTCTCTTAAAATATACCAAAACGATAAATAATCAAATGAAAAGAAAAAATATATATTCTATTAACAAACAGGTACTGAAAAGGGAATTGGAGAAAATTATGAAAAATAGTGAAGTATGATGGTATTAACGGAGAGTGCGGATATTTTTTTTTTAAAGTTTAAGGGTATTTTTAAAATTTTTGAAAGTTCAGATATATTTTTTTACGCAAAGAACTAACTGTTTCTATCTAAAACTAATGATAAGGATATTTGTTAACTCATTTTGGGCATTTTAGAAGTTTATGAGTATTTTTTAAAACTTTTAAGGATATTTTTTTTACGCAAAATATAAAATTTAGGGATATTTTGTATAATTTAACAAGCAAAATAAGTAGACAAATAGATTCATCTTAAAGTTAAATCTCTAAGAGAATCAAGATTTCTCTACCAAGAGATAGTAGAGACTAAAACTCAACATCTGAATAAATTATTTAGGAAATAAATTATTTAGTTCAATGATAATTGGTATGAAATTCTTTGTCGTGATCCTTATCTAAAGTAGTTATACTTTAAAAAAAATGGGGCATTAATGCTATTTTGTACAATTTCGTTCGGTTAGATGACAATACCAATCAACAAGTAGACATTTTCCTTGCAAATTTCCGCAAAGAGATTTTTCATTTGTGGGTTGTGTAAATACGTGTGTTTACTTGAAAAGCTTTTTACAAATTGTTTTATATATTGTCAACCTCATCATTGGATTGGGTCGGGCTAGACCGGCCTAGTCCAAAGAATCAAAGGTCCAAGTTTGGCTCAAGCCTAAGCCCTATGGATCTTAAACATTGATTGGGCCATACTTGGGCTAGCCCAACCTCACCTCTTAAACATAGGCCCATAGTTCAGGACCTTGCTCAATAGGCCAATATTGGATTTGGCTCAAATTGGCCCTTTCGATAGTACTCAAATTGGCCCTTCAAATATATTACATTATTAATTTTTTTTGTAAATTTAAAATTTATCTTGAGGTGACTTATTTACAGAGCATGGATCCTTCGTCGTTCTTCAACTTTTTCAATTTTTCTTTAATGATTTTTACTTTCCAACTCCCACTCACCTTCAAAGTGGACAATATCATACCATACGATTTATGTCCGAACTAGACAATATCATATCATTGCGGAGATAGTTTGAGAGTCTTGTCCCTATCATATATATATATATATATATTTTGTTACATTGTATTAAGCTTTTGGGCCAGCCTGACGAGCCAATCCAAATACATTGTGTGCCAACCCAATTTTAAAAAGATAGATTCATGTCCAATCCAATTTATGAAAAGACTATATTGGGTCAGGCCGATCAACCGTTGAATTTGGTTGGGCTTGGGCTAGACTTGGATCGACCTTTGGACTTTAGGTTGATTGTATTGATAATTTTAACATGAAAATCAAATGTCTACTATATTAGTAAGTTTAATATGAAATTGTTATTTTGTTCATCTATTGTTCATTAGAATTGTTTGGTATTAGGCTAAAATCACCTTATTTTATGTTTTTTCCCCCTCTTAATGAAGTGTTTGTAGGCATAAGGCTCTGCACTATTCAATAATAATGTTGTAAAGATTTAGGTTCAAAGTCGGAGTGTCGTCGGCATCAATGGGCATTGTTAGACGGCTTTTAAGTATTGTTGCGCTTTTGTGCGAGTCGTTTTCAATATTTTTTAATAATCAATAACGATGATATTTTTTAAGGATTAAATAAAATATGATTTTAAACACGATGTGGGCCCACAAAATCAGAGTATTGTCGTGCTTTTGTGGGAGGATTTGATTTGTAGCTAATATGAGAAGTTAGCAATGAACAAATTGATGATGATGAAATCGACGATGAAGAAACCGACTGTGAGAAATCAACGATGAAATCAAAACACACAATCCTATAACAAATATTCACATCAACAGTAAGTACATATAAATTATTTAAAATGTTAATTTCCAAATTTGGTTCATTGGTTTATAGAAAAGTTAGTTTTTCATCTTATAATTTCATAAATTTGGTATGGACTATTCATGCGATTTTACCAGTCCATTTGAGATGGGATTGGGAAAGCAAGGATGTAAAAAAGAAGGATTTTTTTTTTAAAAAAAATATATTAATATACTTATTATTATTTTTTTAAAAAAAAAAAAAAAAACTTATGTATATGTTTTCTGTCCATTTTATACTTATCGAAAAAATGGACAATTTTTTTAAAATTCTAATGTTAATTATAATTAGTATTAAAAATTTACATTTTCTTCCTAATAAGTAATAAATGTGTGTTTTATAAAATAACAATTAATATTTAAAAAAAAAATTACATTTCCTTTATGGTAAGTTTACCGAAAAATTGAATTTGGCAATAAATGTTGTTGTTGTGTGTGCTTTAAAAAAAAAAGTGTAAATCATATATATATTTTTTAATTAATCAGTTAAATTTCACTTAGACCAATTCTACGTTAAAAAAAATTAATAACAAAATCCAATTCCCAATGTTTTAATTTAATTTTTCTTGCCAATTCCAAATTTTTCTGTTAGTTTAAGTTAATTATATTTACACTTAAATTTTCGGGAATTTCTGCAAGATGATATGGTTTTTTTTTTTTTTTTTTCAGTTTTTAAATTTTCATTTACCATTTTTAGTTTTGAGATGAAAAAAAGAAATCTCACAAAACTTTTGTAAAAATTGGAATTTAGTGAATTTCTCCCCATTTTTAAATTCTTAAGGAAAATTTCATGTAAGATTTTATTTTACAAATTGAAGTTGAGTTTGAAAAGTTGTATAGAAAAAAATAAAATGAAAAACACAAAATCACATAAAATAAAATAAGATATATTTTCACCATGTGGAATCCTACACCCAAAATCACAAAATGTAAGAAAGAGATTAGAAAATGTAGTTTTAAAAAAATAGGTTAGTTTTATAAGATGAAAATTTTTTACGTTAAAAATAATCATTTTTGAATAGTAGTGTTATGAATTCTTATAGAAACTAGTATTGATGGTGGGTGGTGGCTAGTCAGTGACCAAGCCAGAATTTCATATAATGTTAAAAATTTAGTGCATGTACTTCTAAATTTATTTCATTATATGGTTCTTAAACTTTAAGAAGTTATGTTATGTTCCTAATCCAAAATTTTTATTGTATTTGATAGATTCTATTGGTTTCGAGTTTATATCCAAGATATCTCTTACATATATTCGAAAAGGTTAAAATCAATTGTTATATAGGAAAAAAATGATTCGAAGCATAATGAAAAATAAAATATAGATTTCAATAATTAAAAAAAATGATTTCGAGTATAACGAAGAAGAGAGGAAAAAAAACATAAAACTTATCCGGAGAATGGAACATCGATGTTTGTATAAATTATTTAAAATAACCAAAGTGAATTTAGTTCAACAATAATTAGTATGACTTGTTTTGAGAGAGATGTTTGTAGAGATGTCCACAAGGCAGGGTAGGGACGGGGACGGGGAAGGCTTCCCTACCCTTATTTCAATCTCATCCCTACGAAATTTTCCACGGAGATTCTCCGAGGTGAGAAAATTTTCCGTTTGTATTTTTTAAATTTATTCATTTTCAAACTTGTATTTTTATTCTCAACATTGATACAATTTTATATATTAAATGAATCATCTTCAATATTTTTTTTATTTTAAAAATACTATAAAATTTATTGATAAAACAATAATATTTTATATGTAAAGATATAATAATATATATAGTTTTTTTTTCATTGAGGTGGGTGTTGAATCGACCCCATCACGCAACGGAAGAGTTCAGGATCCATAAGCATTCTAATAGATTAATTTTGGCATAAAAGAAACATGCTAAAACAGAGTTTAATGGGTTTCATGAATATACCTTAGTCGAACCGTTGAAATCTCTATTTCCAGCTGAAATCTCCAAATCAACCACCACAAGATCTTCCCTACTATCCCCTTGGTGCTCTAGATTGAGTTGTAAGACTCAAAATAAGCTGGAATTAAAGGGAATATGGAGAAAGCTCACTGAACCAACCCATTGAAGAACACCTTCTTCATCCGAATTTTTTAGCAAAAATTCAATCGGTTCATCATTTAATTCTTCACTCCAATCTCTTCAATATATTGCAGAATATCATGCAAAGAGATGTGTTACATGGAATGCAACTCGTGCTTGGAGTAAATCAAGGAAGAGATGGTGGGTTTCTAGTGAGCAAGTTGAAGATAAACTTGAAAAACCATTTTTCAAGTTCGTGTAATTTTTCAATTTCCAAAAATCCAATGATTTTAAAATCATATTTTATTTCTAAAATCAAAATTTATTAATTTTACCAATAAATTTCATAAATTAATTTTCTAATAAAATTAACAAATAATTATTTAAACAATTATAATTAATTGAATATCAAATATCAAATTAATTTTTACACAAATTCATCTTCATATATTTAAATCATATTTAAATATATTTTCTCCATTTTCATTTGATTCTAATTTGAACGTTTCAAATTAACTTATCACGCTACTCTAGAGCTAATCCATTTATGAGCTAGTAGGGGATCTCATGAACCTACAGATCATGAGCTCCAATGATCATAAACTCATTAGACCGATCTAACCCCTATTCGTTAACTAATGGGTCACTCCACTAAAGCCCATAGTTGAACTCCCCTCACTGTAGATATATTATGACCATTCGATATAACCATGATTAATAAGTTAACCCTTCACAGGTTGTTCATAATAATGGCTGAGTCAAATCTCTGTTTTACACCCGAAATTACCTTTTGTTCTTTAAGTCCCCACTGATCCCCTAATGAACAATTGTTCTATGATCCAATCCAAAATCGAGTCCTTCTCATGCCACATGAGAGGGCGGGATCCCTTGTTCAAGCCCTAGAATCAGCACTTAAGGGAACAACCTTTCTACTATTCCTAAAACGGGTAGGAGTGAATTCCCTCTTGCATTCTATGTCCCCAACTATCTATCCAGTCTTACCCCTGAAATGTCAGTCTTATTGAGCCGGCGCTGTTGAACCAACCCTCACCTATGTAAATCTATGGGCAATCCCGAATAAACAGGATTTCATAGTTAGCTCAAGATTAAGGTCAAGTTACCTAGTCATCGCTTTAAAACAGTCAGTTTTAAACAGTAAACAATGTTATAAAGTAAGAGTGACTCATTTCGTGGTCCGATCTTGTACAAAATTTGTTGCACAAAGACACCTCCACTCCTCATGTCTAACATGAACAAATTAAGATCACTTCATTTGTAGTATTTAATAACTCCTTGTAACAACTACAGAGCAGACCGCATCCAATAGTGTTACCAGAATAAGGTACCCAATCTTATCCATATACTATAAATCATTTTGACTATTTATTCGAATCTGATCCACATTTATGTCTCCACATAAAGTTCAAGTACTCATCCAATATTCAAGAGACTTTTAGGTTTACTATATTTTTATTCAAGTAATAAATCTATTCAATAACACCTTTATTGAATTATCAAAATAAGTTCCAGTGTTTACATACCACGAGTTTTATGACATAAAACCCAACAAACTCCCATTTGGACTAAAACTCTAGTGGTAACTTATATTTCTGATATACAAGATTGAGTTTCTGAGTTTTATAGAGAAATACAATAAATTAGGGCATCTCATACCCATCTTTTACCATTCGGTATCTCTATATCCGATATTTCTCCCACTTGCTCTAGGTTATCTAGTATTCCTAGTCCTACTAGGTAATTCTCGAACACTTTAGCCGAGAGAATTATTGTAAACATTGTTAGTATACAATAGACTTGTGAATAAAACTATATGGGGATGGTATCTTAATATCAATAATGGCCAGGAAGCACACTTTCTTCCCACGACATTAAGGTACTTAACTCTTTGAGCAAGATGCATCTGACCCGTCTCAACAACTCTTTATTAATAGTCAGATCTATAAATCTTTAAACTTTCTATACTTTGATCTTAGCCATTTAAATATCTGAATATTTACAAATGGGCTTTAACAATTTGATTCTTAATAGAGGTTGCTTGAACAAATATAATTTTTTAAAATTAACATTTCATTTATCCCAAAAATATATACAATTTGTTCTTTACAAGATTTTAATAGTTAAAAACAAGTAGCAACTTCTCCCACTGGATGAACTGAGCAAATGGTCCCAGGGTCAAGTTAGCCCGGTTACCTTTCTCTGCTCTCTTCTCGCAAGATACTAAGGGTAGTGTCTTCTCCAGTGTCCTTCTTCGCTATAGTGGAAACATTTTTCTTTGCGGCGTTATCTTTGCCTTTCTTTCCAGTAGGTATCTTCTTCCCTTTGCCCTTTGCCCTTCTTCACAAGAATACTCTTACTCTTCGAAGATGAGGCAACTTCAAGCTTAGAGGATATTCCTCACTTCTCGACAGTAGTAACATTTCCTTCTGACACTAGACTCTTTGTTCTCAACATTGTCTGGTAAGCCTGTAGCTCATTCAGCAGAGTAGTCAAATTTTATTCATTGATGCATTCAAAATTGCAGAAAACTCTTCATAAGAGATTATAGAATAAAACCAACTTGACTTCTCTCGTTCATAACAATACCGTTTACTTCTACCACATTAAAGTGGACCATCATGTCCAGGACATGTTCACGAATATTTGTCCTCACTTTAATGCGACTGTTGTAAACATGTTTAATGACATCCCTCGCAGAGATTTCATAATCTCTTTGGGTTTAATGACATCCCTCGCAGAGATTTCATAATCTCTTTGGTAGTACTCATATCCCCATACTTTTTTTGTAAACACATCAAATAAGCTGGCGAGGATATAAGCACAGACTATATCATTAGCCTTGACCCATCTATCACATACATCCCGAACATTTCAGTTTGTGTTAGAGCTGGGAATGAGAGGACAATCCTCAGTTAAGACAAACCGCAAATCGTTTATCACAAGTATCGTGTTCAAATTTGATTTCCAATTCACATAATTATCCCCCAATGAATTTATCTAACGCCAATACTTGTATTAATGAACTTGTTATTATGAAATTTAAATCCAATCAAGTTTTAGCAATTTTAATCATTTATCTAAGATTATTCTTTTGCAACGATACTACATCAAGACTTTATTGACTAAATACTACCTCCAAAATCTCATATTCCGATTGTCATTTAGGTACCACTTTTGGTCAGACATTATTAACACTTAATAATTCTGTAAGTGTAGACCTGCCATTTTTGGATCTTATAGAATGGTATGAGTATCACTCCAAAATAGAAAACAATACCCAAGATGGAACTATAAAACCCTATTCATTTTAGGGAAGCCTGGGTTGTACCAAATCCTATGTTATAACCCTCCGTAGGGATAGTTGTTGTTAAACGACTAACAAAGGGCCGCTTAAAGCTAACCAGCAGACGCAACATAAGAATCTCACGGTTCAGACTAATGGAGGAGACCGTAGGATCTGTTGACACATTTCCTTCACCCACTTACTATGAACTACTTCCTCCATTCACCTTGGTATTGACGCATACATCTACTCTCCGTAGGAAAGTCACTTCCAGGGTGACACGAAGCGTCATATGAATCTCACGGTGTGAACTATGTGGAGACGTGGCAGTTGAAATTGTACACTGGATTTCTGTTTGAACAACTTTCCCTTATTCACCATAGTTTAAATTTAAGCTAAAAATACTCTTTTAAGGGAGGTCACTCCCAGGGTAACACGAAATACACCTTAAATCCATACTGTGAACTCTTAGGGATGCGAAAGCTAAGAATAATATACCGCGTATGTTATTAATCTCCCGCTAAAGTTTTCTAATAACTCTATCATATAGAAGTTATTCACTACCACTGAAGTGTTCAAATGTTTGGGTAACCTTGTACTTAGGTTCTTTTCCGGCTAATAAAAATAACACTAAGTCTATTGTGGTTTATCCATGTATAACTCTTATAAATGGACTTAAACCTACGATGTCTAGGTGATAAACGCTTTTATTACCTCACATCGCTCACAAATACTCATAAAACTGGTTACCACTCATAAAATTGGTTACCATCGCTCAATTATTCAACCATAATCACCATGTAGGAGGTGTTCCGTAGACCGTCAACTTAAATACTCCCAATCTTCGACAAGATTATATATCGGTTAAGTTTGTAACCCTAGTTTTACAAGTTTAACGACCTATTTTAACTAATTAAAACAAGTGGTTAACCTACGTGAGCATGCAGCTATTATTCGTTATGGATTTTAAATGTCTAACCCAATTTTATAACAGTTTATAAAACTTTAGACATGCTAAACATCCACAACGTACAGACATTCAATATCTAATATAACATTTATATTAAATACAAGAAACCCTAACATGCATACTATATATTATAATAAATTATAACATACTTTCAATGCATGTTGCATGCTTCCTACGGTGGGATTTTAAATCTAAATGGCATACTACATGCACATATAAGATTATTATTATTATTATTTTATTATAACATACATCCAATGCATAAATAATTAAACACGGACTGATATGGTTTTAATTTTGATAAAAACAAGCAAGCAAAAGCCTAACCATTACAAAAACAGCTTCAACACCGCTTGAACGAACCCGAACCATCTGAACCGGACCAACCACAAACCATTTGAAGCTGAACCGTACCATACCTCAAGAGAACCGGCCGAACCAGCTTCTCTTGCTCTCGCCCAAAATCTCACTAAGTCTGATCGTTTAGCATTGACGACCATCGTCATGCATTTGGCTTGATTGTTTAGTGTTTGCTTGATCGTTTAGCAACCAACGCCTATCGTTTAACAAAGCTACACGATCGTGTAGTGTTCGCCTTCTATCGTATAGTGTCATCGTCTAGCGTTGGAGGACGATACACGATCGCTTAGTGTCAAACAATATCACATAGCTCCATCGTTTTAGCATGGACAATCTACTACATGATCGTTTAGCTCCCATCGTTTAGCACCGCGTCTTGATCGTTTATCGCGCGCCCGAGGTAAGTGATCGCCTAGTGCTATCGCATAGCAATCGACGCATCGCCCAGCTGCCGCTCAAAGGTAAACGATCGCTCAATGCTATCGCTTAGCATTTCAACGTATCACTTAGTTGCCACGCATAAGTAAACGATCACTTTATGCTATCGCTTAGCATTTGAATGCATCGTTTAGATACCACATGGAGGTAAACGATCGTTTAATGCCATTACATAGCAACTTAATGCATTGTTTAGCTCCCGATCAAAGGTAAACGATCGTGATAAGTGATCGCTCAGCGCCATCGCATAGCTTTTCACCGCATCGCTTAGCTCCCTCCCGAAGCTACATGATCGTGTAGTGCCATCGCTTAGCTACTAGAGCTCAACGACAATATGAACAGAGGTTGATCATCTAGAATATGCAACTCGACCCTTTCGCTTGTTTCTTCGAATTACAGCTTAATTTCAACTCTAATGACTCCAAAAAAATTGCAGACTCTTGAGAAGACATTAAAACTCATTAAACGAGAGCCAATTACAAATTTAAACAAGAAATCAAAGTGAAATTAAAGGCCAAAACTTAGAAAATCATATTAGTACAACAATTTCATATTTTTATATAAAACACCCACCAAACTAAAATTAATCTAAATTGAATGCTTATAAGATGCTCTGATACCACTTGTTGGATCTACATCATCACGCAATGGAAGAGTTCAGGATCCATAAGCATTCTAATTGATTAATTTTGACATAAAAGAAACATGCTAAAACAGAGTTTAATGGGTTTTATGAGCATACATTGGCCAAACCATTGAAATCTCTATTTCCAGCTGCAAAATCCTCCAAATCCTTGTGTAGACCACCACAAGATCTTCCCTACTATCCTCTTGGTGCTTTAGATTGAGTTGTGAGACTCAAAATAAGCTGGAATCAAAGGTAGTATGGAGAAAGCTCACTAAACCAACCCATTAAAGAACACCTTCTTCATCTGAATTTTTCAGCAAAAATTCAATCGATTCATCACTCAGCTCATGGTGGGTTCCTAGTGAGAAAGTTGAAGATGAACTTGAAAAACCATTTTTCAAGTTTGTGTAATTTTTCAATTTCCAAAAATTCAAAATTGATTTTAAAATCATATTTTATTTCTAAAATCAAAATTTATTAATTTTACAAATTAATTTCATAAATTAATTTTCTAATAAAATTCATAAATACTTATTTAAACAATTTAAACAATTCTAATTAATTTAATATCCGATATTAAATTAATTTTTACACAAATTCATCTTCATATATTTAAATATATATTTTCTCTAATTCCATTTGATACTAATTTGAACGTTTCAAATTAACTTATCACGCTAGCTACTTTAGAGCTAACCCATTTTCGAGCTAGTAGGGGGACCTCATGGACCTACAGATCATGGACTCCAACGATCCGAGATTAATCGGCTAAACTCATTAGACCAATCTAACCCCCATTCATTAACTAATGAGTCACTCCACTAAAGTCCATAGTTGAACTCCCCTCACTGTAGATATATTATGTCCATTCGATATAACCATGATTAGTAAGTTAACCCTTCACAGGTTGTTCGTAATAACGGTTGGGTCAAATCTTTACTTTATCCAAGAAATTACCTATTGTTTCTTAAGTCCCCACTGATCCCCTAATGAACAATTATTCTGTGATCCAATCCAAAACCGAGTCCCTCTCATGCCAAATGAGAGGGTGGGATCCCTTGTTCAAGCTCCACAATCAGCACTTAAGGGAATAACCTCTCTACTATCCCTAAAGCGGGCAGAAGTGAATTCCCTCTTGTATCCTGTGTCCTCAACTATCTATCTAGTCTTACCCCTGAAATGACAGTCTTATTGAGCCGACGCTGTCGAGTCAACCCTCACCTATGCAAATATAAGGGCAATCCCGAATAAACAGGAGTTCATAGTTAGCTCAGGATTAAGGTCAAGTTACCTAGGTCTTCGCTTTGAAACGGTCAGTCTTAAATAGTAAACAACTTTATAAAGTAAGAATGACTCATTTCATGGTCCGATCTTGTACAAACTCTTTTGCACAAGGACACCCCCACTTCTCATGTCTAACATGAATGAATTAGGATCACTTCGTTTGTAACACTTTACAACTCATTGTAACAACTACAGAGCATGCCACATCCAATGGTGTTACCAGAATAAGGTATTCAACCTTATCCATATACTATAGATCATTTTGATTATTTACTCGAATCTGATCCACCTTTATGTCTCCACACAAAGTTCAAGTACTCATCCAATAGTCAATGGACTTTTAGGTTTATTGGATTTCTATTCAAGCAATAGATCTATTCAATAACACCTTTATTGAATTATCATAATAAGTTTTATGTTTATATACCACGAGTTTTAGGACATAAAACCCAACAGTGGGGTTGGTGGAAAATCAGGACAGGGAATGTAATCTTCATCTTCGTCCCCAGTTAGTCAACGAGGATAAATTTCCCCCTCTACTTTTTCCATTTGATTCTCTGTCTCTTATGGGATGGGCCCTTGTGGGTATGGGCATCTTTAGGAAAATTGGCACCGATAGGGGCCATCTCAAAATTTGGTATCATTTTTCAATTTGCTCGATTTTTGACCAGCTGATGTTATCATCCTGTAAATTTACCACTTCAACCTTTTCTCTTCTTTCTTCTTCCTTCTCTTTTGCATTTTTTTTTAAATTTTTTTTTTGTCTTTCTTCTTTCTTCTTTTTTATTTTTTTCTTTTGTGGTGATTTCTTCTATTTATGACACCCTTTGTTTTTCAGCAATTTCCCTTTTTTCTTTTTCGGCGATTTATGTTTATGTCACTCCCTTTCTTTTCTTTTCTTTTTTCTTTTTCGTTTTTCCGGCAAGATTTCCTTCCCACCCTCATTTTCTTTAGTTGCCCTCCTTTTCCAGTGATTTATTCTGTTTATGTCGACGTCTTCTTCTTCTCGAATCAAAGATGTAAGTTGGAGCGTAAATTAGAACGAGAGAAAAAAGCGAGAGTGAGACCAAGAAACGAGAGTGAGAATTCAAATGAATGAAAAAACTAAAAGAAAAAAACTACAAATTTGGCTAGGAAGAAGCGTGAGGAAGAATTCAAAAGAAGGAAAAAATGAAGGAGAGCAATATGAATTGGGGAACAAGATGAAGGAACAAAAGGAAAGAGTGAGAAATTTGGGTTGCGTTTGGTCTCACGCACGTTTTGAGGTTAAAACAGTACTTCACACGTGACCGACGTAAGTAAAAGATCAAATTTCAAGTATTTTCTAGAGTGAAGCCAAATTTTAAGTAGCCCCTAAATAGGGACATCCATACAGAATTTCCACATCTCTTGCCTGTTTGACGCACTATTGTACTTAAAAAATTTGGGGCATTAGTGCTATTTTGATAAACGCATGGGTGGATTATTGAAATTTCCAAATTTCCCATAATTTTTGCAATCTGTATTTCTCACCCAACCAAATCCCCAAAGTAATCGTCCCTTCGCTTCTTCCTGGTTTCAGAGCTGAAGCAGAGCAGTGCTGTATATCCATGGAGCTTCTTTCACGCTGTTCTACTCTTCTTCCTCACGCTTCCTCTATCGGCCTTCCCACTTCTCATGGAAAACCATCAAATTTCCTCCCAAAGCTCAAATCCACTCTCTCTTTTCCTTCGGCTTCATCAGTCCTCAAAACAACCGCTCCAAAACCCTCCAGAACCCCAGCTCCGCCGTGCTCCGTCCTTATGACGGCTCCACAGACGCCGGATGCTGCCCGTAGAGGCGCTGAGACTGACGCCATGGGGTTGCTTCTGAGGGAGAGGATTGTCTTCTTGGGGAACAGCATCGATGACTTTGTGGCCGATGCTATTATCAGTCAGCTCTTGCTCTTGGATGCTCAGGACTCTACTAAAGATATTAGACTCTTCATTAATTCCGCTGGTGGCTCTCTCAGGTATTCACGAGCTGATTTTCTGTGCATAATGTAGTTGGTGTAGCTATGGAATATGTGATTAGGGCTCAGTTTTATTCTTTCCAAACGATTTAGGTAATTTGATTTCTATGAATATGCGATTTATGCGTAATTTTCTGTAGAGTTTTCTTCACCTGCATTGCGAACAGTTAGCCTACTAGTTGGTGCATTCATTCCCGTGACGATTCTTGTTCTAAAGTTGACATTGATAAAACAAGAGATTTCTTTGATCAGTACCCTTTTAAAGAATGGCAATGGTTGGAAGTTAGGACTTGGGAGCAGGACAGACACCTTGCTTCATCCTTACCGTCTTAGCTTTATTTTCCAAACATTTTCTGTATTTCAAAATGCTAAAAAATTTTCTCGAGTGGGGCAGTCTGAACTTGGGATTTTCAGCTCAGAAGAAACCCCTTTGGTTTGATAGAGAGCCATAAGAATGGTTGACCTTTATTCGAAAGATGGAAAGCATTAGCTAGATCTTACTATCTTAGTAAAGATAAATTTTGTTGGAAGTTTGAAACATTTGGCTTGTATCCACTTGCAAATCTTCCAATCTCCAGCTGAATAATAGAGAAGGTGGGTTGGATGAACCCTTTTTATCTTCGGTTTCGAGAGGAAAAGACAGAGTTCTTCATTTGGACTATGGCTTACAAGAGCCTAAACACTTGTGATTCAATTAAAAAGAAGAATCAAACCATGGCTTTATCTCCTTCTGTTTGCCGTTCTTATCTAATGAAGAAATCCTGGACCAGGAATATGTAGCACAAAAGATTTACTTGTGAAAACCTCATTTTATTTGTTCTAGACAAGAAACAATTTCATTGATGAAATGAGATGATACAGAAAGAAACTCATTAAAAAAGATTACGAAAGATTTCTTCAGTTGGATATGAAAGAATTTAAGCTGTATATATTAAAAGTATCCATATTTTTACTCTTATAAAGCACCAAAAAAAGAGAGGCTTATAGGACTTCGAGTAGGGAGCTTATTTGTCTTGAAAAATTCTTGAGTTCCTTTCATTCCAGATCTTCCAAATTCCCACCCTCGGAATGAAGGACCAAAGGTTATTCTTTGTTGACTTGTATGATAATCTATCAGCCGCAAATTTAGCCAACGAAAAGCCCCATTTTCTATAGGGACCAATTTCCCAAAATCAGTACTCCTTTGGGAAAGGTGTAATACTCCTCCAAGCAAGTATGCATGTTGGCCAAATCAAAATTCTTTTCAACAATTAAACATCCAGACCTTCTTGTCCGTGCCCTATGACCTCAATGGCAGGTGATAAAGCATAGATGTGGTAGAAGTTGAAGATACCAAAGGTTCTCCCTCATTACTAAAGTACGGTAGTAGTGCATCTATTATCAGTCTCTCCCTTTTCCTTTGTCGTATATTCTGAATAGCGTGCTAGGGGTTGTGAAATAGAATTTAGAAGTAGGAGAGTTTAAGTGTCTCTAATTCTCAACCCACTGAATTCAGAATGTACATTTTCAAAACATCTACATATTAATTGGTGTCAAGTTTTACTTTGCGCATTGTGCTGGATGTGTATAACACTTGGTCCTACACAATACAGATATATCTTGAAACCATGTAATCTATATATATAATATGCAACCAATCATTTACAACTAATTTTATGCATTGGAATCAGAACTGAATATTTCTTTTAAAACTTCAATGGAGAAATGTAATGGGTGCATTGTGTCTATGGTTAGAGATGAGTGTATTTGTGTACTCTACTTTACTACATGAATGGGAAGATTAGCCAACTGTGAGAATATCATATCTTACCTGATTGTTAATTGATTTATGTTTTATTCTTGTTTCTGTGGTTTGCATGGCCTTCATGTACACTAGGAAATCTTCTAGAGTAATTTAATTTAGACTTCCGTTGTTTATGGATAACCTTTTCATTATCTTCTCTTTGCATCTTTGATGCGCTACCACTTTCTAATGGTTAATCTATCATTCACTACCAAACCATCATTTTTCAAAATGTACATTGATATGTAACTTAAGGATTCTCGTGAGACTTGAGAGGTGTCAGCAGAAGAAATTAAGTACTTTGCTTAACTCAGTTCATATGTCAGGAAATGTTATGTTTTTAAGTTCTGCATCTATTATCCTCATGTTGATTAAGAAACACACCTTCCAACTATCCCATAATCCAAACCCTGTCTTCCAATTGTCTATCAAACAGATTCCTTCCCAGTCCAATGTTCCCCAAGTTTGGGTGTCTCAAGCAATCACTATTACCTCTCCTTTTGTACTAGCAATGGATTAGATATTATGAAATATCTGACTCAAAGGTGAAATCAAACCAGTTATCTTCCTAGATTCTAAGCCCATTTCCCATCTTATAAAGAAAGCCTTTCCGAAGAACCCATATATTTAGCTAGATCAGGCCAGGGGCAAAAGGCAGACTTAGCTTACATTGTTTTATTTGTTTTCAGAGTACCAGGACTTGAAATTTTAGAAGTGGGAGTGCCATATTCATGACTCATGGGTATATGAATTCTCTTGTCATTGTTTATTTGAAGCTGGAAGTATCGATTACTAGGCCTTTTAAATATGTAAATATGTATATTTATGTTTTTCCCTCTTCGGTCTTGAGAATTTAGGTTAGGAGGATATTCGGCTTTCGATGAGCGACACCTGATCTTATCTATGTTTGCATCATATTCATCATCATTTTGAAAGTGGATGGTCTTCTTAGTTAATATTTGGTGTTTGGTTGCAGTACATTAACCTTGACTGATTTCTTTCTACGTTGTTTTCATTAGTGCTACCATGGCTATCTACGACGTGGTACAACTCGTTAGGGCCGATGTCTCCACTATTGCACTAGGCATTGCAGCCTCAACAGCTTCCATAATCCTCGGTGGTGGCACTAAAGGAAAGCGTCTCGCAATGCCTAATGCGCGTATTATGGTTCATCAACCTCTTGGAGGGGCAAGTGGGCAAGCAATAGATGTGGAAATTCAAGCACGCGAAATCATGCATAACAAGAACAACGTTACAAGAATCATCTCCGAATTCACTGGTCATCCATTTGAAAAGGTCCAAAAAGATATTGACAGGGATCGTTATATGTCGCCCATAGAAGCTGTAGAATATGGATTGATTGATGGAGTGATCGACAAAGACAGCATTATACCTCTCATGCCAGTGCCAGAAAGAGTGAAAGCAAGTTTAAACTATGAAGAAATTAGTAAAGATCCCACAAAATTCTTGAACCCAGATGTCCCTGACGACGAGATATATTAGTTTCGGGTGTTTCGGCAAACCTTTCTCTAGGCTTTTGATTTATATGATTTTACATATAGGGATCTTATGTGTAAGCAAAGTCATGGTAGGTGGAAACCAGAAATGCTGGAACTTGATGAGCTAAACAGCTTTAGAGTATCAACTTTTGGCAAGCTGTCTCTACTTACCAGAGGTTAAAAGGTATTGGGTATTTGGACTCTTTTTTGTCTCTGACATTTTCAAATGAGCATTCTGAGGAAGGAAAAATTGGTTGTGTATTCGCGGTGTGTATTTCATACCTTTGATCATCTCTTTCTCCCATAGGTCTTTATTTTTTTTTCCCCCCGAACTTTCCTAGAAGTAACAATACAAGTTGGTAACAATTTAATCTTTATCCTTTCAAATTTGTAATGATTTAGTCTTTGAACTTTAATAAGTAACAATTTAATCCTTACAATTTGTAATATCCGGTCTTTATCATTTTTCTAAAATATCAGAGTTAAGTGTTAAATTTCAATACGAACGAATTTGATTTTTGACAGTTTATTAATTTACACAAGTAAGAAATTTTATTAAATCATATTAATATATTTTACGGCTAAATCGATATAAAATTGTAAAGTACAATGCTAAATCATTCTTTATAGAGGTTTATGGATTAAGTTATTATAGAATTGAAAATACAAGGACTAAATCGTTAGAAATTAAAATATAGGGAATAAATTGATATTTCCATAAATGTTTAGAGACTAAAGTGTTTTTTAATTTTTGTTTAGAGAATAATATTTTGTTGGTCTCTAGGTTTTGGCTCTAGTTTCTATTTGGTCCATAGGTTTTAAAATATTACACATTTAGTTCTTAAGTTTTGAATTTTGTTTTAATTTAATTCTCGAGTTTCAAAATGTTACAATTTTACTTCAGAGATTTGAGTTTTGTTTCAATTTGGTCATTGGATTTGAAGATTTACATTTTTAACCCTAGATTTTCATATATAGTTACTTTCAATCATTGACATCAATTTCTATTAATTAATTAAAAATAATTAGAAATGAAATTTTAAATTTAATTTTAAAAGTAATAAAAATAGTTAAATTTAATTAACTATAATTCTTTTAACGATGTTCAATTTATCAACAAAAATTAACTAATATGAGTATTTAGTGAAAAATTGATGTTAAAAGTGTAAATCTTGAGACATAGGAATCATGAAACAAAATTTAAATATCAAGGGTAAAATGGTAGCATTTTGAAACCTAGAATCTAAATTAAAACTAAATTCAAAACTTAAGAATAAAATGTGTAATATTTTGAAATCTAAGACTAAATTAAAACCAAACTCAAAACTTAAGAATTAAATGTATAATATTTTGAAACCTAGGACTAAATAGAAATTAGACCTAAAACCTAAGATAAAAAAGATATGTTTCTTTTTTTTTAGTTCAACACAACATCAAGCATTTAGTGGATCTGAACAATTGGCTTTTTAATTGAGGATATTTATCTTAACTAGTTGAACTATATTCAGGTGAGGCTCGTTGAATATCATTCAAAAGCGGTTTATTCTATTTAACATTAGTTTCAAAACCCAAACCTTTTGGCTTGAATTATATTTCCCCTCTCTTTGCTATTTTATTTTTGGTTCTTCAATTCAATTCAGAGTCTCAGGTAATTCCTCAACCTTATTCTGTCTCTAAATTGAGCGTCAAATTGAACCGAATATATCTAATATTTTGGGTAGGGTTGTGATAATTTTTGAAAGGTGAAACATGTTTTTAGTTGATTAAAAATATTTTCTAAAACTTTCACAGTGAATTAATTTTTTTTTTAAAAAGTCCTTAAAGGTGGAGTAGTGAAAAATAAAGAGTTATGGTGTGTAAAGAGTTGATAAGATATAAAATTAATATTCTTTTAATAATAGGACCCGCCAACTCCTAGAACGAAACAAAAAATGAAGTTCACAACTCTTATCTCGCAACTCCTACTTCACAAACGATCACGTATAATTTAAAATAACAATTTTTAAGAGATTTGACAAAGAAGAAATCAAAATTGAGCATTTTGAAATTTTATTGTTCAATTTTGAAATTTGGAAACTATACACTATAAGAAAAAGATACTTTTTCATTGCCTAAAACCGTGGGCAATTGGCTGAATATACATCAAGAATGGACTCTCCTGACAATTCCAAATGCGTCGACATTCTCGTTGGAAAAAACACACATGGAGAGCATCTCCGACGTAAAAAATGTTATCGTCCGGAAAACTCCATTTTTCTTGACGTTCTACAAAGTTGGGAGAAATACTATCTTGAGGTTGTATCATGCTCATCGACAGTAAAATTCATGTAATACATGCCTTTATTCTAGGGGTTATCTCTCGACGGCTAACGCAAAGCCAAAGATATGTCAGAATAGAAGCTTTTTATTGACGGTTGTAATTATCGTCAACAGACTTTTAAGGCAATATGTCTTGACGATATTTGTATTGTCATTGAGAGATTATTTATTTCCTTTTTTTAATGTATTATTTTTATTTTTATTTTTATTTTTTTTAAAAAAAAACTTATTTTTGTAACCTGAATTTTGACTAAAAATAATAATCGAGTCAAACAAAATATTTTACCTAACATTCAAATCAACTAAATTTGTTCATAACATTCTTGTTTCCGTAAGAGTAGAGAAGGTTGGCATATAGTAGCTAGAGAAATATAAATAAAATTACAAAATATTTCTATAAGTCGTACATCGTTGACACTTGACATTATAAATATTAGCTTGTTACTCCAAAAGTACCTCCAAATATCAAAATTACCTAAAATTTTGTTAAGTGGAGTAATTACCACTATTATTATTAAAATTATCGATAAATAAGATTAAACTTACCAAAAACTTTCTTTAAAACTAATTTCAAACATAACTTTCAACTCATCTAACTTTAACCTATTCAAACTCCATTAACATAAACTAATCTTAAACACAATATTTAATTTATACAAACTTCATGAACACTCACAAACATAATAATTACCTCAAACTTAATGTGTATATATATTTATATATATTAAACCCACATCCACTCAGATTGATAGTCAGTTCGATTTTGTCGGTTCTGAAGTCAACTAAGAATCAAATCAAACCAATCAGTTTTGCAAAGAAAGATCTAAACCAATGTCCAATAAAAAAAAAACCATTGAATTAGTTTTATTTTGATATGTTTATTATCAGTTTGGTTTTCATTTTCCTTTTTTATTCCATTTTTTTTATTACCATTTGTTTTGAATTGGTCCTTTTTGCTAACTTAAAATTAAAATTGGGTCTATTTCTTTTTTCATAAATTGAAATTTGGCCTTTTTTTCTTGACACTTTTCTAAATAAAAAACATACCAGATCCATAATAATTGTTTCTTTTTTCCTAAACAACAAATATACATTCACCATAAGAATTAAAATACTAAAAGATAGTTTATTTGTAAAGGTATATATACCATTGGATCGGTTTCGTTTTGATTGGTTTTTCAAATAAAAAATCGATTCGAACCGATACTTTTTGGCGTTCTCCAAATACAAATCAAGATGTCTAATTCCATACTAAAAGACCAAACCAAATCATTGGATCAGTTTGGATTGATTTGGTTTTTCAGTTTTTTGTTGCACTCCTATCACCCATCCCCACTCTAACTTCCATGAATGAAACAAATTATACCAAAACTTAATTCAACTCACTCGTTGTATACATAAAAGCAATTCAATCTTTTACAAACCAAGAGCAACATCTCTCGTACTTTTGTGTGTGACTAACTCAAAATTCTCTCCTTTTAATTGGTTGATATTGTTTGTTATTCTTTTGTATTATATTTTAAAGTTTGGGCAAATGGGTGTTAAGTTTGTGTATTCCGTCGAAGTGTTGGGCCTAGATGACTTTTTGAAATATATGGACTAATGAAAAATTAAATTCAAAGGTCAAAAGTAAAAGTGTAACATTTTAAAATCTATGAACCAAGCTAAACTCAAAATCCATAAATAAAAAATATATATTTTTTTAAATCTTTAGGTTGCTATTTCTCATATTTTATCCTCAACAACTAGTCTTAGAATTCAGAATTTTGTAGTTGAGTCTGATTCTTCCATTCTTGGTGAAGGCTATCACGGGCTCTTTTTCTTTCTGAAATGAAATTAGAGGCGATTTATGAAGCACGAGCCTTTCTTCAACCGCTCTCCTCATTCTCAATTACTCATACTCCTTGAACTTGTATTTCGTTATTCCATTCTTTAGCTTTGTTTGTGATGAGATTGAACTACTTTAGATTTCAATCAATTTCGACTTATCTTATATAAGTATTGCAATTTTAATCCTTCGTTCATTTCATATATCAACCAGTAATTTTAATCTCAAAAAATGTAAAATTCTTCCTAAATTCATTAATTTAAATAAAATAAATTTTACAATAAATAAAGTTGACCAATTTAAAAGTTTATATGGAATAACATTCTCAAATTTCATAAAAATTATCAATATCATTGTTTTTTCTTTTCTGAATTAGCTTTAATGTTATTATTTCCTGAATAAAAATTATCAATATCATTTTTTCTAATTTATTATTATTATTTTCTGACAATCTAGTTTATTGTTTTCAAACCATCCAATTGATCAAATTTTCAATTTTTATACTATGTGATAAATGTATTCAAGTGAACCCCAATAATCCCAACGTAATCCAACGTATCATCTCAAATTAAATGACAAATTTTACCTTTTCCAAATTAATATATTTTGATGTGAGAGGGAGTTAGTCAATCAATCACGTCAATCTTTATGATTTTATATATAATAAGGATGAAAGAGAGGCGACGGCCTAATCAAAAATTTGTTGATATTGACTATTAGATTTATATAAATTCGCATTAAAATATCATTCTGGTTTTCTATTTTAAAATTAGTTCAATTTTATTTTTTTTTTAAATTTTAATTATCTAATTTTAGACTTTGTATTTTTACTAAATTTAATCATCACGACTAGTTTATTATTGATATTTTTTTTTTAAAAAAAAATTGTCATTTATTTACATTTTTATTATAAATTTTGAAATATATTCATATATTACATTTTTTTACATGAGAATTAAGTCTATAAATAGTAAATATTTCTTCAATCTCTAATTTTTTGCTTTGTTATCTATTTTTTATTTAAGTTTTTAAAAATCAAGCTAAATTTTTAACTAAAACAAATTGAGAACGTATTTTTGTTTTTTGAAATTTGGCTAAGAATTCAACTCTTCTACTTAAAATATGCAAAACATTATAATGTATTGCGAGGAAATATGCTTAATATTTAAAAAATCAAATAGTTACTAGCCGAAGCCTAAATAATCTATTAGACACCTTTAAAATTTAGAAACTTAAAAATTCAAGTAAATTAATTTTTGTCCCTAAACTTTCATAGGAGTAATGATTTAGTCTCTAAACTTTGATTTAATCGTCTACTTTCAAACGTGTAATAATTTTGTCCTTCAACGATTTAATCCCAAAATTTGCAACAACTCTTAGTAAAACAAATCTCCTCAAACTCCATCATCAATTTTCATTAGACTTAATCTTCATGATTATAAACAAACTTAACTTTAATTAGCTGATCAATATATAATTATATATATGTAAGAAATTTTATCTTAGTAGTATTTTTCAAATTAAAATCTACGAACTAAATTATTGTTTATATAAGTCTTTACCATTAAAATCTACGAACTAAATTATTGTTTATATAAGAGTCTTTACAATTAAAAGTCAACCAACGAACTAAAAATGATTTTTTTTTTAAAGTTAGGAGTACTATTAGAAATTAAAGGAAGTTGTAGATATATAAAATAGACCCAAAATATTAGTATATACAACACAATATAATTTATTATTTTTTTTTTTTTTACCGATATAGCAAAATTTCGATCTAATTTTTGGAGTCTAATAGACGTTAGCGATGAACCTGTGACTCATAAATTTACCATTATTTAAATTCTTGTTATATGCTTAATTCTTAATCTAAAAGTTCTAGTTATTGCTATTAGAAAAAATTAGAAAAATGTTAAAAAAAAATGTCAAACTATTTACATAAATTAAAAAAAAAATACTGACAAACATTGATAAATTCTATTGACGTCTATCACATAATATAAATGATAAACTTCTATTAGTTGATAGTCTACGTGTCTTTATAAAAAAATGATTAAATTTTGCTATTTGCATAAATAGTTTTCTCAATTTTTCTATATTTTAAAAACCCCCTAGAAATTATCCATTATTGTTTTCTTTTTTATTCAAAAGCTTCACTTGCCGCCATGCTTCAACTCATCAACTGTTTACTCGAGAGGAGACGAAGACCAAGAATTCCTTCATCCAGAGGAGCAAAAGGCGATGTTGAAGATTTGTTTAAAGAATTCATTAACAATGGAAAATCCAAGACCTCAATCGAAGGACAATGTGAAGAATCTGAACGAGAAACCGCGTAATTCGCTCATTGATCGAAGGCATCGGCTTCTTTCTGGCCCTCGAACTGCCTTCTTCTAAAACAAACGCTTTATCATGAAAGCGCCATTTCAACAGCTTCATATTTGAATATACAAACCCTTGATATTGGTCATTTTCATGTCGTCATCACGATCTGGCTCTATCTCGTGAGTATTCTCAATTTCTTCAGTATACTTTTCTGCTTATATTATTGTATTGATGGAATAAGTCCGCTTCTGCTTGTTTGATTGAGGGATTAAATATTGTGGGTATTGCTTTTCAACTACAACTACGCCCAATAGGGAAGAAATTGCGTCTTATAATATATGTAAAATGACAAATAATGACATTGGAATCTTCAACAAAACCTAATATTAATTGACGCCTCAAATCTTTTTAAATCATATCTATGTGCCTACTATTTGCTGGAGAAATTTGAATGAGCAATAATATATGCTTTTTCAGCATCCCCAAATGCACACATTTTGATTACGTCTGTTGTTAGTTCTTACCGGCCTAGCTGGTTGTGATATTGCTTGGACGGTATTGTGGAGTTTGGTTGTCAACTCTCGATTCATATGAAGTCAATCTTTGTGGTTTGGCAGGCTTGGGGAAGTTCTCAACTCCTTGTCACTATTGTGGAGACATGTTCAATCATAATTTTTGGTTGAATAATTGCTCCTTTTTGTGTTTGTGATATTCGACTTGTAGTCTCAAGTGCTGATATTCTTCTTAGGATATTAGAGTCTGGCTTGAAGGGTTTCCAATTATTCTTCTGGGTAGAAAGAGTTGAAGCATCTTGGAAAGGATGATTATTTCTTACGATATGTGCTCTTCAAGAAAAGTTTTGGGGTTCTCAGAAGAGCAAACTGAATACCCTACCCCAAATTTATGAAATTTCAAAGGGTAGCCTCCGCAAATGATCCTTTTTAAGCCCTTTTTTTATATGTAGAACTTAGGCTTCTTTCTGTCTCAAAAAGATTCAAACATTGGAGTAAATATATTATCATAAAGATGGAAGGAAGGAGTGTATCAGAATTATATAGAAACGCAAGTGAGGAGCTATTTCTTAAATCATGGGTGGAAAACTCGATCGGAATGTCAACACCAACCATGGAGATGATGGGATTTAAAAATCTTTCTCAGAGCTTCCGTACAGATAGTGAGGAACTTTTCAAAAGCTGGCTAACAAATGGAGAGGCAAGCAGCTCTATTACCTTTTTGTCTTTGTTTACTTGTGGTTGAAAGTAAAGATAAAGCTTAATATGTTCAAGAATTATCATTTCAAGAAATTTAATCTGCTTGAGAATTGTTGATATTATAGTTACTGTTTATTAAGTTTTACTGGGTCCAACGAATGGCATGGAAATGATAAAAGTTTGGGTCATCCCCCTGGATGGAATTTTTTGTATGTAGTCATCTTAATGCAGTGTCTTTTCCTATTAAACTATGGTCTAGTACTTCCAATTATAATATTTCCTCTGGAAAAAATTTCATAATGGAAGGGCTCTCAGTTGTAGTTTGCCCTGTTCACACTTTTAAACAAATTTGCAAAGAAAAGAAACCTCGTTGAAAAGAGACAAATCAGCAAATGATAAATTGATAATATCAGATATTCTGGTGGGCATAATTCATGAATGACCCAACTCTTGATTTTCAAGATCATATTTGTGATATTTCATGTGTCAGAAAAACCAAAATGAGCTGTTGGATAATTGACTCTTGATGCAACTTCATGTTCATGCTTCCTAGCCTAATGGAAATAAGTCTGATGTTAGAAGAAATCTGGACAGATCAGTATTTATGGAGACATGATACTTATGTTGTAATATTTTTTTTTCTTCAATCAAAGAAGTGTAGCTGTCTGTCTCCAGACAATTCAGTTAAATTTATTTGGATTATATTGATAAGCTGGTACAATATCTGCCACCGTTGAGTAAGAAACATTAACATTAACCATTCAACTTTGTTAGTATAACACACTAACATTTCTATATCTTTTCATTATGCTTGATTGATCTTTTTCTTGACTGTAACTTACATCACGTATCCCGGGAACTTGTATGAATATTTTTGTTGATACATTTCTTTTTTCAGAATGTCAACAACTTATCAGGCCCCCCTTATCGCACTCGACAGGCATCAAGAAGGTTGGTATGTTAAATTAGTACAGCTACAACAAAAGGCTTATGAGGGTGAATATGTTAGATGCCTTGTCTTGATCATGATCGGTTCTCAATTGCCCAATCAAATATCAGCAGCAGTTATTAGTTTTATTTGTTTTATCCTCGTATCTCAATATTTTTTCTCCTTTTGTTTTTTCGCATTTTCTCTATCATCTTGAAGATTATTATATCTTTGAACATTAGTGTCTTTTCATTTTATCAATGAAAAGTTATGTTTTTTTTTTTTTTTTTAAAAATAGTAATTAGTTTTAATTGGATGTTTGGTACTGATAGTTGCAAATAAGGTCAAAACAGAAGCATCTGTTTGTTTTGGACAATGAGTAGAACTTATTTTCTCTTTATGGTCCGGGCTGATCTGCATAATGATCTTCATGAACCCCTTTATGGATCAATTGATAGATACGATTGGATTTCCCAGGCACAGTACTGTGCAAACTTATTACTTAGTCGACGTAAAAGTATGGAGTTCAATAGACTCTGGCACATGGAACTTTTTTTGGGATCAAATGTGATAGACTCACTAAAGTATAAGTTCTAAATATAAAATCAGAAAAGAAAATGGGAGTTCCAAATAGTACAAATTAACATTGTTGTGTGTAAATTTTTATATTTCCTTTTGGTAAAATCATTATAAGATCGATTTTTTTAAAAAATTTCCACCAAGATCATAGTGGGTATACGCACATGTCAATAGTTTATTGTCTTAGAGAAAGGGGTTGTGTTATCAAGGTATGTTTCATTTTTCAAGTGTAATTGTCTATCAATTATGATGATAATTAAGTTGCACCATTCAAGTTTTAAAAGAGCGTCCTTGCTTGGAGATGTGGCTCTCATCATCTTCCATTATCTTTGCCCAAACTATAAACTTCAATAAATCTTATCAGTACTTCCATCTCTTTTATTATTATTTTTATTATATTTGCAGGATTTCATCTGAGATTGTTGATCTGTCTAGTCCTCAGTATGTGGGAAAGCATCAGAAGAGAATAAGCAATGAAGGTGCATCCACGGTTGATGAAGTCCCAGGAGTTCATCAACAAGCGTTCAGGTTTGCTTTTCAATTTTCTGAACCACAGCTCTTGTGCTATTGGTAATATTTCATGGGAGTTTGTTTGTACCTCAAATTAGTCGAGGTACAAATGAATTCCCATGAAATATTTCAGCCTCCCTCCTTTGTCTGTTGGATGATTTATATGTTTTGACTTTTTGAACTTCTTCCAGGAATGTTGTGGAAAGTGAAGTGCAAGGTAGTAACCTATATCTTGCTAAGGTTTGTTTATCTTCTCTTCAAAACATAAGTTATAAAAAATCACAATCTTTTAATATCTCAGTATTTTTTTTTTTGCAGGCATGGTTCCATAGTTCTCAACCCATGACAAGAAGTCGATCATCTGAGCTAAGGTAATCACAGTATGGACTAATCTTTCACCATGATGATATTGAACGTTTTTTTTAGATATATATGTCATCTTTAAAGCACTCGAGAATAAATTTTTTTAGATTATTTCAAGTTTTTTCCCTTAACAGAAATTACCGGAACTTGATTTCCAAATCCAAATTGAAATTGTAAATTTATTTATTTTTTTGGTTAAGAAACATAACTTTCAAGAGAGAGAATATGAGAAAGGAGAGATGAGATAGCCCCACACATCAACTGGTAACAAAAAAGAAGTCTAATTGGTGTAGATTTGAGTTAGGCTAAAAAAAATGAAGATGAAGACCAAGTAGAAGCAAAACCGACTAAATCCCCAAAAAATTGTCCCGATTAGTTTCTTGATCATGAAAGTTCTTGCATTTCTTTTTCTTTTCTTTTTTCAAATCATAATCTCCAAAGAAGGGCATACACACCAGTGGACCAAAGGATATTTGCCTGAGTCTTTTCAAATTCAACGATTTCACAATGGAAATGGGAATGTTCCATTCATGTGAACCCATTTTTTGAATAAAAATTTGTCGTGCCGGACATTTTGTCATTGCAAGCTCATGATGAAATAAACGTGTTTTTAAGTTTCAATTATGTGGGTGAGCTCTTATACTTGTCTGTTTTTCATTGCCTTATTTTTTAATGGTGTCTAGGAGGAGGTATGCTGCAATGCAAAACAATCAAACCTTATTTGGTATGGAGTCCATGTATGACTTGTCTGGGCATGGAGTCAATGCCATGAAACTAGATATTACAAATTCGCTGAGCTTCAATGACCTTTCTACTTGTGAGATTCCAAACCAGCCTGCAACATTTGTATCCCCATCCAATTCATCGTCATCAATATTCAATGCATCTAACATGTATGATGTAGATAAAATTTCTTCTGTTGTGAATATGCTAAAGGGCACATTAGAACGGAAGAAGCTAAATAACCAGATTGATAAAGAGGCGCTGGAGGATAGTTCAAACGCACATTTTTGTGCTCAAGAAACTATTGGCAACCCTAGTTTCAATAGAAGTAGTGACAATTATATACATCAAATACCAAACTGTCTTCATGAATTCTCTTCTGTTCAAGTCAAGGATAATAGATCAGTAGATCTTGGTTTTGAAGCTTTTGTAAATCCTGTAAATCCCATCCAGTCAGGCAGAGTTTCTCAAGAACCTTCTCAAAGTGAATCTTCTGCAGCAGCAGCAGTAGTTTCATCTGGATTTGAACCATGTGATGGTCCTAGCAATTCAACTCAAACTCATAGCAACGGTGAGAGCTCAAGGAAACAAGTTGCAGGCAGTCGAGGTTTAGAAAATGGATCTCGATCTAAAGGTAGCCAATCTGTACAATGATATAGGTTGTGTTTTTCTGTTGTTGGCGATTTCTATTCTAACCTCGTTGGCCTTGTACATGGATGCATGTCTGGTGATAATTTTAGATTTTCCCTAGCTCATGCCAATGGTTAGGAAGGTTCTTGATTGGCAAAGCTATTTTTCCTTGCTCAAGGAAATGAGTTTTTATTTTTTATTTTTATTTTCAAGTCAAGTTCATTCTATGGAACTGCAGATTTCAGAGAGAGAATAATAGACAACCTAAAAGATGATAGAAAGGTGCGCTCTCTTTCAACCAGGTTAAAACTTTACAAATTAAGCTATTTTTGTTACAAGTTTTTAGTCATAATAAGCTTCGTTTGCTGTCTATTTTGTCATTTATTGCAGAGGGGGAGTCTAGTTCGTTATGGGTCCGTAACATCAGCTGCTTCAGGTAATTACTTATGTTTTAAACTACAATGAAATATACCTTTGATTTCTGATCCTCTGGGACATCCAATAAACTGGAAATCCAATAAAATTGGAATGATACATAGAAGACTAGCCTTGCACAAGGATAAACCTATGCATTTCCAATCATAGGCCTCAAGATAAGGAAAATTCTTATAAATAGAAAAATCCCAAAAATATTTATACTTCATAACAAAAAGTTCCAAAAGTCTAGCACTTTTGGAACATTTTTCTATAAAGTGTAAATAATTTTAAATATATATTTTTTTTATATTTAAAAAGGCCCCCTCAGATAATGGGCAAAGGAGTTTCTTTTTTCTTTTCTTGTCTTTTCTAAAAAAATCAAACTTTGATTAAGAAGCATGAAAAGATATACTTGGATATACAGAATAACAGCACAAGAAGAGCCTCAACCTACAAAAAGACTTCAGACCAAAAAAAAAACACCTAACTGATAATTACAAAAGACCATAGATCACCGCTCACCAGGAAGTATTAAACCTAATATTTTTCCAAAGAATGTCCCAAGAGTCCAAGACGGTCACCCCCTCTAAACATCCTATTTTTTTCCAGCCAAACACAGCACAAGATTACAAATGAGTCCTAATGTAACATTCTAAACTAATTATAATCTACTGGCTGATGTAGTCTTCCGTTTAGTAATGTCTAGAGACGTTCATAGTACAATCACCTTCTTGGGAACAACTTGTAGAAAACATGGATTACTTCACGATAATATGCTTAACCTTTATTTCTCTCTAAGTTTATTGTTGCTTAATATTTTACTGAATGTTCTAAGGTTGTAATTGATTAATAATGTAAGCAAAATACCTTCCATAACCATTGAAATTCTGGCAGTGGACAAAGGGGATCCCACAAAGAAACGCCGGGTGGAGCGATCACGAAAGTATGTTAAAGATCTCTTCATATTGGGGACGGTATTCGTTTTCTACCTATTTTGTAATATAGAATTTCAATCTCTGTCGCTAGTTTTCTACGGGTGTGAAAATTGTTAGTGCAGTTAGGCAAAATGATGCTTAGATTTGGGTGTTATCATGAGACTAGAGCAAGAAACTTGCTGTGCTTATGACGACAAAGTTCAATTCTCGAAATTGATTAGATGCAAATTTAGTTTAGTACTCATCAATTTAGGGAAAGTGATAGGTTATTTTATTATTGCGTATTTGTGTGCCAATCTTAACTCAACTCATTCTCAAACACTGGAAGTGCAGAATGGCAGAGGCGAAGGAAAGAAATATGACACCAACTATTCCGTCAGATATGCAATCAGTTCTGAAGCGGTGTGAGACTCTTGAGAAGGAAGTGCGATCATTAAAACTCAATTTGTCCTTTATGAATAGGTAACAACACCAATTATATTAACTAGGTTTCAACAGAATACTAGAGGTATTTAAGCCCTTCTACTTTTGTATTTGAAAAGAAAAAAAAATCAATTTATATCCCGTAAATCAAAACTCCAAATTAATTATTGTATGAGTTAAATTCTTGAAATTTCATTCATTTCATTATATGAATGAAATTGTTTTTTTTTTCTAAATAAAATTCAGAACTTGTACTAGTGAATCAATTTAGACCTTTTGATAAGTTCCATTTTAAAATCACTAATACACAATTTTCACACCTGTATAAGACTCCTCTAAATGCAAAGATTAATGAAATATTATAGAGAAATGCTGGAATCAAATGATATGCAGCGGCTTTTGTTAATATAAGTTGTTTTTTTTCCCTTTCTTCTTCCTCTATTTTTCTTTCCTTATTCAGGATATTGAGAGAAGATTGATTATATTTAGGTGGTTGAGTTAATTTTAATTCAACTCAAGTGAAAATAGTTATAAATTACCAAAGGAGGACCTAAATTAATTCCCTTATGAAAGTTTTGAGGGCTTAAATTGATACAATTATTAGATTGAAGCATTAATCAATACAATATCAAAATTTTGTAGTAGATATATATATTTTTCCATTTATAATGTTGTCGAGCTTTTGTAAGCCCGATAAGGATCTCATGTTTTATGACAATAACACGTCAAAGTTGGGACGATACACTTTTCCGTAATAAATTACATCCACAGACAGCTCAGAACCATACTACAAATGAATATATATTTAAATGTATCTGAAAATTTTTATTTTGCATGGAGTAATATCATCACTTGAATTTGTTTGGAATGATTTTTTTTGGAAAAAAAATGTTTTTTAGCACATAGAAACTCAATCTAGACCAACTCTTTCCGTGAAGTATGTAGTAATTTGGTTATACTTGGTGAAGACTTGAGTTCTGATGTATCAACTGTTATAAAAGCTTATATAGCATGATGATATTCTGTTTGCTGAAAGGAATAGCTAACTGTTGAAATTCTCCTGTGATTCTGATTTCTACAACATTTTCAAGAAATTGACTTCATTCATCTTATCTCTTGCTTTTGATTTTTCTGAATTATAAAGATTTAAGGACCAAGTTCTTGATACTGAATACAGGAAGGATTCTGAGCAGACTAAGCAGATAGAGGATCTTCAGAAGCAGAATGAGGATTTGGCAGATGAAAAAGAACGCCTACTTGAAGAGATTGAGAGGATTCTTTCAGAATCTGGAAGAATGTAAGAATTCATATCGACACTTTATGGGATTGAGACCCTTATGTTAATCAAATTATGTTAAGGCTACGCTTAACTATAAGCAAAACTTCAGGAAGGGTCTAACAATTAATTGCATTAGTAGTTTTGGGACATAACAACTCCTTGTACTTGTAACTCTCAAAAACTTCACAAACATAGTAAATTGGTTATTTGATACTTGAGTGTTGAGACATATTTGATTGTCCAAAACATTGTATGACCAAAGATAAGTACAGGCAGGTGAGTGTATTTTTTTTCAATCGGCTAGCATATTGTAAAGCTCATAATTTATGAATTGTGTTCTGAGTCAGTGGTTTTGGCTTATATTGGATTGTTCGACTCCCAAAGTCGTTGAACAGTTGAGCAGATGTCATAAATCATTGGTTAAAAAAAGGACTTGTTTGGTAGGGAATTGTTGCGTTTCTAAAAGATGCGATGAATGTTGTGTTGTGCCCTAATTCCTAAATCAGATGAATGTGTTGCTCTAAATGCAATGTTTTCTCTAACAAAACTCAAATGGAAGCCTAATTAGAGCATTCTCAATGAGATATGAGGTCGATCATAGGGACATACGACTAAATGATGATGAACTAATTGTTTGATCTTGATGCAATAGGTTGTTGATGAAAGTGTGCGATGAAAGTGATGTTTACTAATTAATAGAGTACTTACACTAATGGTGGAATGGATGATGATATGGATATGATGACAATTACATGTACTAAATGAAGCAATATGCATTGAGAATGGATAAATATCAATGTTTAAATAGGATTAAAGAAAGGTTCACTAACATTTTCTTAAACAGTGCATAAGTCATGCGTTCATGCGATAAACTCACCAAATAATAAATTTCACCTCTCAATGTTTTGAGCCACAGTGTCCTATTTCTAAGATGGATGAGTTTTGATTGCAATTGGTTAACTTTGTCTCTAAAGTTACCTCTATTCTTGTTTAATGAGTTCCATAATCTCATACTTTCTCAAGTAGGTGATTATTAACTATTTAGACCAATCTTTCAATTTGATCTCAATTTCCTACTTAGACCAATCTCTTGATTTGATCTTAGTGCTCATTTTGCATGCATTAAACAAGATGAATGTCTACTTATGCATAATTTAGTAAAAAATGTTAGTTTATCTTTCTCAACCCATTAAGAATTAACTTCTCATGTTTATGAAAAGAGATAAGGTGGAAAGAATAGGGAAGAAAGTGCATTCATATTAAGATGGAAGTGTTTTTCAATCCCTAAAAACTTAATACAAATAAAGATGGTGAAAAGAATGTAAGGAAAACTAGAATTGATAATGTCAAGCCCGACACAATATCTTGCTCCCTTTGGCCTCAAGTGGTGGCTGCTTCACTTAGGTTGCAATGGTGTGAAGGTCTCTCTCTCCTTTTTCAGAGAAGAACTCCAAGCTTTTCACCTAGAATTCTTCAAAGAAAAGTTCGAAGAAGTGGTGGTTATGGTGGATTTAGAGTGGAAGTTTGACAAAGTTCCGACCTCTTTCGATGGTAGAAAAATCTGTGTTTTCTTCCATCTTCAAAGGGCTATTTATAGGTGTCGAAAGGAAGGTTCCTAGTCTCTCTCTAATGATTATGCTAACACCTCACATTAAATTCCATACCCTGTTGCCGTCTGCTTCGCATCAGAGATCCATTGACTTTGCTACGAACGTCTCATATTAACTACCAACTTGTTAGGTTGAGTTGACTTCCACTGCTCACGCGTTTATTGTATTCTATTTGTTGTATTTCATCTCATCTCATGGCTGTAACTTATTTCTTTTATTGGTTTCTTCTTCATTTCATTTGAATCATGCATCTAAAAGTCACAAATTTTATACTTTTCAAGGATTATTGGTTTTATAAACACATATTGCAAAATATGATTGTTTGCATAAGAAGGCAAAATAATTTGTATTTCTACGAGTTATTAGGAATATGAAAACATAAATTTGAAGTCAATAGATTCAATAAAAATAGAGTTATATTTATGTTTTCATATATATGTTTGGTAGCATATTCATAAATTTGATTTTAATTTAAACAATTGTTTAAGATGTGTTTGATACTATATTTATTAATTATAAAACTAGTACTTATAATTACTCACTAAATATTAATTGACAACAATTCTTTTTTAGTACTGAAAAAAATTGTACAATTATTAATTTGTAATATTATGACTTTGTTTGATATTGGTTTTTTTTGTTTCTATACCATCTACATTTCTTATAGTGATTTGCATTTTTCTTAAAAACAACTTTTTGAAAGCCACTTTGTTAGTTCTCAAAATTTGGCTTGGTTTTTTAAACCATTGATGAAAAGTAGATAACGAAGAAAGAAATTTGGACGTAAAAGTAGTGTTCATAGACTTAATTTTCAAAAACAAAAATCAAGAACAAAATAATTACCAAATGAGGCCTATATAATTTAAAAATTAATTACTTAATATATATTTTAGCTTTTAAAAAATGAATTGAGTTCATAACGTGACATTGTATTTCTATATATTTTTATCTTAATACGATTCTACATTTTAAAATTTAAAATTCAAAATCTAAATACAATGAAAACATAAAAATGTTACTTTCAAAATTTACGTTGTTCAAATCGTAAAATTCGAAAACAATTTTCAGAAATAGAATTTGGATTGTGTATCGAACACATATTTGTTGAATTCAGTGAACCTGAAAACATATAACATAATTTATGTTTGCAAAAGATTTTTGTACCAATGGTAATTTTGAAACATTTAGTGTGTGTTTGACTTAAGGAGTTTAAATGTAAGAGTTGGAAAGTAGGATTTGTGAACTCTATTCTTTATTTGGTCCAAGGAGTTGATGGGTCTCATTACTAAAAAAACATTAATTTTATATCTTATCAACTCCCAACGCTGTGTATCCCAAAAGTTCAAAACTCCCTAAACTTCATAACTTCTTACTCTCATTACTTACAAATGCACGTGCACATGTGGACAACCCAAGGTTTTGGTTAATTAGTAAAGTTCAATTGATTTGACCTTTTTTTTTTCATTTAGAGATTTAAATCTCTCACTTTTACGTTGGGATCAATGTTTTTTAAAACTCGAGGCACGATAAAGTGCAATAGTCTTCTGGAGCTTAAGTACAAGGTACAGGTTGTTTTTCGTGAGACGCACTATATATAAAAGTGCTAGATAAAGAAGAGAGCATAGTTGAAAGTGAAATATAAAGATAAAGACCCCTAAGTACCAAGAAATTTTTTGCATTTACACTTAGTAAATTTTATGTTTTTATTTAATAAGAAAAATGAAAACTCCTAATTATAACTATATTTTAAAAATAATGAAAAAGTCCCGAGGCTTTACGAAAGACGCACACATGAGATTCACAAAATATCTGGAGGACTTTTGTGTTTAGACTCGATTACTTTTCACAAAGTTATGCTAATTAGTTCAAATCGAGTATAAATGTGTTTAATTGGAATCTTTCCAATGAATAAATATAAAAAAATATATATATAATAAATAAAATAAATAATGCAGTTTCTTTCCACCTTCATTCCTTGCATTTATATTTAATGTAAAGTGAACACCAGCCCATGAACCAAACAAACAAATCCCTATGGCATACATGATTATATAATAGGAACTAGGTCCTCAAACAAAGTTATTGCTCTCCTAGTAAAAACCGTTATCCATACTTTCCATTTTGGAAAGAGATTGTTACCTTGAACTCATGAAATAATAGCAAACCCAGTCCAGAAAACTTGAGAATAGTTTCTGTAATCGTGTGTAAGGTAAATCCATATTCTTCTTCTTGTATCAAATTTTCACATATAAGAAGTTACAACGTTATCTCATCAATAAGGACATCATACATATTTCTACAAACAGCCGTAATTTGGTAATTTCTAACCAACCAGTTACCCGGTATCGTATCGATCCACTGGAAAAAGGCTACATTTACTTTCTGTTGTCTCAAATTTTGACACTCCACGATCCAAACTTTCATTTGATCAATTTGAGGACCACAGTCTACTTTTTAGAATATTGAAAATCTCAGGAAGGCTAAGCCTTTTTCCATATTGGATAATTAACCAACCTACAAAGGAGAAGTATGCTACCAGAAAACAAGCACGATTCAGGTGGTTAAAAAATCTTACTGTGAAATACCTTAGCATCCAAGGAATCAGTGGCTGTAGAATCCTTAAGACAGTAATGGTGATCAACGAAGTCAAGAAACCAGTCACGAGTCCAGCCAACATATCCCACCTCCAAAATATAGCTCTTTCCTTGTTAGAATACCAAGATAGCAATATTTTTGTGCACCTGTAAACCAATAGAAAGACAATCATTTCTTTTTAGATAAATGAATGTCACCGCAAATCCCAGTTAGATTCAAACATGATATACTTTATAGTTATTGGTATTTCATTACTAGACCAAGAGAATACAAATGTGTTCAAATATAAAAGATAAGGGAATCAAGTAGTTGAGGTATTTGGAGTCCTCCCTCCGAGTATACTAACTTAGGTCCTAATCCGACAAAACAATTGCCTGCCTCCATTCCTCCCCACTCACTCTATTTATAATTAGTCTCCACAAACAACTCCTTAGTTAAATACTAATGTACCCTTAATAATATTCCCGCTTCTAGCCCAATTTCATTCCCATCATGCTACTAAACCATCTGGAACTTTTTCTTAGGAACTCTAAGTCATTGTACGTGATACAGAAACATAAGTGTAAGTTAATATATTGCTAAATCTTCCGGCTGATTATACCAAAAGAAAACATCATCAGCAGTTAGATTATGTAACACCCCGGATAGGAGCAAGAATTTCACATTTTACCGAGTTTCTAAATGTATCAAGATTTCGACATGGAAGAAAAGGATTATTAACACTAGATGTCAATCGTTATATGAAGGGTGAAAACTACGGTAAGAGATGCGATAAACCATGAGTTCTTCAGTTCAATGGTGCATATTCTTCCAAATGTTAATAGAGATGTGATCGTGGTTAATCTAGCAAGTCAACTAGAAAGATCCAACAAGCCCAAACTCGTCCTAATATCCAAGATGAAAAGAGACAATATATATATATATATATATATATATAAGAAGTCATTACTATCTGCAAAAATTAACAAGTTATTCCTTTTTTCCAAGCCACAAGAAGTAACATAATTCGGACTGGAAAATGTTGGTAAAAGAACTTACAGGAAGTAGTATCTTTTAATCATCTCAATTTTTGTAGGTTCTTGAGCTTGACAACTGGAAAAGCCATCATAGTCTAAGCTCACTTTGGAAATGCCAGATGAGTACCAGCAGTCATATGTTTCATTCACCTAGTCAAAGAACGACATAAGAAGTATCTTAGAAGTAAATAAAACAGAAACTGGTTAAGATGGTGAATACCTTATCTGCGTCCTTTGTAAACAGAATAATCTAAGGACTTCAATCTATGCAGTAAAATCAATCATGGGTGAGATCCATTGCTAGTGCACCTTGAATTTATATTTAGCCAACCATGCAGCACCAAAATTAGGCCTGCATTTATGAGGAAGAGCCTCATTTGGAGCCTCTGCCAAAGCAACCCGAGACTTGCCAGAAAAATGATCCTTCATTTCAACCTAAAATTGTGAAAGAAGAAGAATAAATAAAGAAGAGTAGGGGACGGGCTTACTTAAAAAAGATCTATTCTATAGGTTGTACACCTGTGTTCTTGAATTCTAAGAAGGGCAGGGACAAATACATTAAAAAAATTATTGAAAAAAATTATAATAGTACCAAATCAGGATAAACAGTAATATAGTACCAAATTTAGAGGTGTTTGATACTAGGTGCGACAAAAACTGAGAGAAGCAACATACAAGCATTCAACACTCATCATGTCAACAACTTTGGATCACATGGTTCCTAAAGAAGAATGCAAGGACTAACACTGGCTTAATCTTGCTTACATCAAACTTGCAATTTTAGGAACTCCATTCTGATCATCTCGCTGATGTCTCCTTTCTGATCTTACTTCAGACTTTTCATTGGTATACTTTAACTATCATATAACACGATTTGAGCGTGGAGGATATGCATGGAGAATTGAATTAGTAATAAAAAAACGCTTGTTGGTCACTATCAGACATTCAGAGGTTTTGTATTTCCTTTTCTTTTAATTTGCAAGGAACAAAGAATTGATTGAATTACTGAACCTACAAATGGAAGACCCAAGGAACCCATAAGTTTAAAAAAAAAAAAAAAAAAAGAAGAAGAGTGCTCAAGCATTTGGAAAGAGTGCTCAAGAAGAAGAAACAACGACAATAATATCCCAAATTTACCGCCTATGACACCTTGGAGAGTCCTTCTTTCTACCCAAAACTCCAAAAAAAAGGTGCACTAACTGCATTCAACCAACGCTTTTGCGTTCTGAGTTAGGTTTTGACAGAAAAACAACAGATGTAGGCCTAATCAAGTAAAAAATAAAATGATCGTATTGATCCCAAAAGTATCAAGCCTCCACCAAATATTAAGAGTATAGGCATATTAAGAAGAAGCAATACACCAATTCATTAGCCACCCAACAATTTTCCTAGAAAAGTGAACTCGAGTCTTCCTTGAAGAAAGAGACTCAAGAATTTTTTGAAAATGCCTTAAAACAGGACAAGGACCATACTTAATCGCACTGACCTCATGCCACAGAAAGTTTGATTCCACATGGGATCATTACAACGATCATTACAACCATTTAGCTAGCAGAACCTTGTAAAAAAGTCTCAGATTACTTAGACCCAACCCATCTTGATCAATCAACCATGAGACTACCTCCCACCTAATTGGACGAGCATCCCCTCCCTCATTCAACTCTTTCCAATAGAAAATTGCTCATAGTTTTCTCAAAGTTGAAAACAGAGACAATGTTTAACACAATCAGAAAGTAAGTCGGTATCCCATCCCATTGAGTACAATTTGGATAAATATCATCCTCCCCCCCTTGAATAAAAAGGTTTTTACTAGAAGCAAACGCCTTTCATAGTTGAGTATCATTAAAGCAATAATGTGTAAAGTGTATAATTTTTTAAAATTATATTTATTGGATGTATCTTTGCGGTGTCCATGTCCTAGTTTCTTAAAAATGGGACATAATCATGTCATTGTTGTGTCATATCTAAGTCCCATGTTGTGTCCATAATTCATTGCTTCCCAAAAATGTTCAAAGACTTCTAAAGGAACTAAATCCATAATATTGCTCAATAAATATTGTAAAATGACATGTAAAGCAAATGCAACCCTATAATTAAAGAATAAGGTATCAATTAGCAATCTATATATCAAAAAAAAAAATCAGAATTCATTGATGAGTCGTGGGCATGAAAAGAAGAAACACAAATCTTCAACATGGTTAGAAATTTACGTCATTGTATGATGTCTCATAAACAAATTCATAATAGCACAAGGTTATTGCCAGAAGATAAGTATTAAGTTGTGTATTGAAGCAAAAATGCCAAAGAGATATAGCTGAGAATAAATCATTTTAACCTTGAACACTGACGCCCAGTAGTAATCATAACGACATCTAAACTTATTTCTTTCATAGGGATAGAAAACATTCTTGGCTTTATAATTCAGTAGCCCAAGTTCACAAACCTTAGATGACCTAAGGTCCACACCTGCCAAAAGAAAAATCACTCAGAATAGGTGGTGAAGCCAACTGCCTCTTTTCATAGAAGACTAAAAGAATAACGAAATACCATGAATATGAAATGAGAGCTGACAGCAGTTAAAACCCCAAGTTTATTATGAATCAAAATATCTAAACTCTAAACAATTTCTAATACTTCCCCTAATCGAGAAGATAATGTTGCACTTTCAGAATACCGTCGTTTCTGTTATATGGTCATTGATATCTGACTTAGTTTTTAGATTATCCAGAAAACGGAGTCAATTCTAAGATAAGTTTGTACATATATTACTCCATCCGCTAACTCGATAACGAGATTCATTGTTTACAAAATAAAATAATAGTTATATCCATAGTCACGAGATTCACGAGAAGATATATAGACCAACCTTAGAACAGTCTACAAATCATTCTGTGATTATAAACACCTAGATGATAGAACCTACTATTTCAATGTCAGATAGTCTCAGACTCAGTATTCAGCAGGACGTCCTCGTCACTTCCAAAACCAAAACTATCAAAATTGATTTGAAAACAAACTAAAATAGAAGATGCAAAAGAAAAACTCACTGCTGGAAACAATCTTGCACTGAGAGCGCAAAGAAATGGGACTTGTAATTGACGAATTGGCGACAAAAATTGCAACTAAACTCAACGATAGAGTCACAAAAAAAAATGAAACTACTGGAAGCAAAAGCGCGGCACACCATCGCATAGTTAAAGCTAGAAAACCTCCCTTCGTCGTCCTCTCAGAGGTAGAGACCTCATCGTCCTCAGAATCCATCAGAGTACTGAAATTGAAAGCTAATCACTCCGATTTCTGTGATGTACGGCACAAAGTTCTAAGTTGTGAAGAGACGATAGCTCCGGCCACCGGAAACATCTATCCGGTGATCGGAGTCCCTTTGACCAGGTGAAAGATTAGATTTTATTTTGCAGAAGAGAGGGGAGACGATCGACTCTTTTCTTTTCTTGTTTTCTTTTTTCTTTTTTCTTCTTTTTCTTTTTTGGACTTTATGAATGTTTGGACAATGTATTAGAACTTTAAAAAGATTTATAATTCCATGGCGACAGGCCACGTGGCCTTTTCATATTTATAGCGAAAATTTTTCGATGGTTAATAAATAAAATGAAATTTTAGTTTCATTTCCAATTATATTTTTTCAAACTATTTTGAGTTTGATTTCAATTTAGTTGGGATATTTCAAAATATTACAATTTTATTTTTAAAATTTAAGTTTTGTTTTAACTTGACCCTAGATTTTATCATTTATATTTTTAACCTGATTTTTTCACTAATTTTAAATAATTATGAAGTAAAAATTTAAAATTACTTTTAATAGTGATGAAAAATAGTTAAACTTAGGTCACATCTAACTTAGTGAAAAGGTAATAAATCAATAGCAATGTGAAAAGTAGGTCTCGTTTGATTACTTTTGGTATTGTTTACTCGTGTTCGGTATTCGTATGACACATGGGCCCACTTTAAAATCTATAATAAAAAACGCAAATTGATTGACGAGTGGAGTGTGCTCAATCTAATGCATGTAGAAATTATGTCAATCATTACCATGACTGTTATAATTATCATTATTGTGACTATTATATAGGAAAAATTATGAATTTTGACATATTTACTATTACCGTTTCTATTACCATTAATGTTTGACCTTCGTATATAACAATAACAGTAAATGTAATAAAATTCATAATTTTAAGTAAACGAAATCAAAGGCAATCCAAATATATTTGCGATTCAAACTTATTACAATTTATCCATCAATGAAATTTCATTACGATTGCACCAATTTTTATTATGGTTTGGTAAATGTGACCTTGATTAATTATAATTCTTTTAACTTTTAAAATTTATTTAAATAAATATTAAACTGAAAATTTGATATTTAGTAAAAAAAAAAAGATTAAGAGCGTAAATCTCAACCTATAAACCAAATTAAAACGAAATTTAAAC
>NW_024064355.1:0-1389 GCF_009727055.1 Benincasa hispida | reverse complement strand
TGAATAATTAATCAAACTCTTTAATTAAATTATTCACCGTCTGTTAACTGTCGAGCACTCCACTAAAGATTGATAGCTGCACTCTTTGCACTACAGATATATTTCTGTGTCCATTTGATATAACCAATCAATAATACGATGACTCTTCACAAATTGCTCATAAGTACAGCTAGACCAAAATTACCGTTTTGTCCCTATAGTTACATCTAACTCCTTAAGTACCACTTATCCTTCTAATGAATAATAGATCATAGTCTAACTATGACTAAACTTCTCTCGGGCCAGGAGAGGTGTGACGCCACATTGTTCAAGCCCCATAATCAACATTAAGGGAGCAATTTATCTACTTACCCTGTCTGGGGAAAAGAGTAAATTCTTTCTTGTGTAGCAGTGTTTCTAACTCCCCAATTAGCCGAAACCCTAAAATTGTAGTCTTGTTGAGTCAATGATTTGGCCACTCTCACCCATACAAATCAAAGGATTGCCCTCACAGGCAGAAGTTTACAACTCACTCAGGATTCAGGTCATGTTACCTATGGTCATCCTAGTGAAATTTAAGTCTCTATTATGAATAGTGTTATATAATGAGACTAAACATTTCGTGGTCCGGTCTTGTACACACATCTTTGTATAGAATATCCCCGCTCACATGTCTATACATGAATGATCAGGATCAGATCATTTGTAGCACTTTACAACAATTGTAATACCTACAAAACGGGTCATACTCGTAGTGTCACCAGTATAAGGTACCCAACCTTATCCATCTATTACAGACCATTTAGGTTATCATTTAAACATGATCCACCCGTATGTCTCTACATACATGTTTAAGTTACAAGATAACCTTGGATGTTAGTTTATTGGTTTATGGTTAATACAACTAAAATATGAATAAAATATCATATATTTTTATTAAATAGACAATGAGTTTGAATAAAATATCAAATATTTTATTAAATAAACAATAAGTTTGTTCAAAACATTTACAAACTATAGGACCCTATGAGATTTAGGACATCAATCCCAACAGTTGGGTTATGTATGGTTGTTAGGAGATGACACCACGAGTTAGAGAAAGAAGCAGGTGAGGTAAGAATGCTAGACAGGGAGGATGAAATCCACAAGTTCAGGACCCAGAAATCCAGGACCCTTAGGTCCTAAACCCTTTTGCACCACAAGATCTCTCTCAACCACGTGACCTTTCGGGGTCAGGGAGACAAGGAATTGCATCGAGAAGTCAGCCCTAGAATGTGCTTGTGCATCCATAGACATTGTAACGCCCGGATCCTTACACCTTATGATCCGACCGCTACGACATGCATACTTAGATTTGTCTATCATGAGATGAGTTTTGGTTGAAATTTCAAAGAACATATCTAAATTTTA
>NW_024064354.1:0-1304 GCF_009727055.1 Benincasa hispida | reverse complement strand
TTTCTAATATTAATTTCCTTTCAAATGTCAAATCTTCATAAATATTATTTGGCTCGACCAAAATTTTAGGGTTTTTAATATTAATTTTCTTTGAAAGGCCAAATCTTCATAGATAAAAATAACAAAAGATATAACTCATCAATAAAAAAAAAATTATTTTTAATGATAAAATTATTGAAAATATTTGTAAATTTTAGAATTTGGATACTGACATAGATTATCACTTATCTATCAATCGTTTTTATTTAAAAACAACCCTCAACAAAATGTATGGTAATTTATTCAATGTTTTGAATTTATGTGATAAAAATCTGGGGCCAACAAACGATATACCGAAGGCAGCATATAAATAGACTGCTTTATAATCAAAAGTTGTCTCACCAATAGTTTCAAATACTCGAGTGAATAACATACATCTTTTTCTTTTCTTCTCTTTTTTCCTCTTTCAAAAAGGAATAATGTCTTCTCAAATTTCAAATTTTCCTATTTCAATTACGAAAGCCAATGACATTCCTGATACTAGGCGTTCTATTGCAAATTTTCATCCTAGCATTTGGACTCATCATTTCCTTTCATTTACCTTTGATGATACATTGGTAAAACTAAATTTCAAAATTACCTTTATTGAATATTTTATTTTAATTAATTGTCATTTAATGTGTGTGTATAACATTAATCCATTACTTTTGTAATTTGAATAATTTTAAATTAATATTCTTTTAATTTCAGAAAGTAGACGATGGAATGAAAGAGCAAGTTGAAAAGTTGGAAGAAGAAATACGGCTGATGGTGGTTGCTTTTATAGAAAACCCATTGGAGAAGTTAAAGTTGGTTGATTCAATTCAATGACTAGGTGTATCTTATCATTTTGAAAATGAGATTGACCAAATCTTAGAACATTTATATGTGCCTTATTCCACTTTATCGAATAAAGTTTGTGATGAAGATCTTCATACTATTGCTCTTCTATTTCGACTTCTCAGGCAACAAGGTTATAGGATTTCATGTGGTAAGTTATACATAAATAATTACTTTTTGTTTTTGGTTTTTAAAAATTATGTTTTATTTAAGTTAAAAATTACGCTTATAAATACTACTTATCATTTATTAATTTCTTTGTTCTTCTATATACTTTGTTGGATTGTTTTAAAAATTCAAGCCACATTTTGAAAGTAAACAAAAGTAGTTTTTTGTATTAAAATTTAGCTAAGAATTCAAGTGTTTAATTCAAAAAGATGAAAATAAGAAAACATGCACAGTTTAAGAAAAAACTAATGTCTATTTGATAACCATTTCGTTTTTTT
>NW_024064353.1:0-1739 GCF_009727055.1 Benincasa hispida | reverse complement strand
CTCATCAGTCTTGAAATGAAATTCTTGAAAAATCAACCTCTAATCATAATTATGAAATTAGGCTACATGATTAAAGACTTGATCAAATACTGGATAACTTCACTCCAAGATGTCTCTCAAATAAATTATCCATATGTACTTCGTCTAAAATAATCCCCTTCCAAAAATGGAACTTTTCACCGAAGAATTTCTCAAACAACTCCAAAAGTAATCCACAATAAGAAGAGTTTGGTTTGCTAATTATTTGGACTTAAAATTGGAGGTTTAAAAGGTGAATTCGAATTGCACCACACCTTAGGTAAGGTTATCTGGAAATATTTTGTAATATTTGGGTGTTTGAAATTTTGCCTTAACTATTAATTTTAAAGCTTGGTTTATGTTTAGGCTTGATTAAGGATTCAATAATTTCACAAAGATTCCATTGCTTTTCGGTTCGACATAATATCAAGGTAAGTAATCTTACTACTGCAACTGCCCACGGGCCAGGCATTAGATGTATGCTAGCATGATAAATAAATGTTATGGTAGAATGACAGTATGATAGATTGATAGTATAATATGATCAAAGTATGTTCTGGCACGAGATCTGAATTATTTATTTACGCACATAGACACTTGAATGCTAGTATGAGATGGTATGTGCTTCTACATGGTTGTATTTGATCCAATGATGTTGAGGTGTACATGTATGTTGTAGAACCATGATGTTGAGATATATGTGTATGTTGTAGAGCCATGATGTTGAGGTTTATATGTATGTCTTAGATTCGTACAGTGATGATTATGATGTCCAGACTATGCAAATGTCTTTACTGATTAGTTAGATGCCCATTAGATTTTGTGTTTCCTTCGGGATTCACAAGTTTGTGTTTCCTTCGAGGTTCACAAGTTTGTGTTTCTTCGGGATTCACCAGTTTGTGTGTCCTTCGGGATTCACCAGTTTTTGTTTCCTTCGGGATTCACCAGTTTGTGTCTCCTTCGGGATTCACCAGTTTTTGTTTCCTTCGGGATTCACCAGTTTGTGTGTACTTCGGGATTCACTAGTTTTTGTTTCCTTCGGGATTCACCAGTTTTTGTCTCCTTCGGGATTCACCAGTTTTTGTCTCCTTCGGGATTCACCAGTTTCTTTCTCTTTCGGGATTCACTTGTTTGTGTCTCCTTCAAGATTCACTAGAGGTAGTGGGCATACTTAATTACAGTAGGATAGGACTCAATCTCCTTCGTGTTTCATATGTATATGTGTCCCATGAAGACTAGAGCAGTTTATATGTTTCACTAGAGGTGGGTATCTAGAGAACATAAATACCCAGCCTGTCCCTAGTAGTGGGGTTACTTATTGAGTATTTTATACTTATTCTTTCTCATATTGATGTTTCAGGTAAGGGTAGAGATGCTCCGGAGATAGACAAGTGGAATTCGTGATCGAACCACTGTGACTAGTTTTTACGCTTCCGCATCATGAAATTTAGAGTTATTTTCATGTTTCTCTTAACTTTTTGTTTTGATGTTTAAAACTCACTTTTAAGAATTGTTTTTCAGACTTCTTTATTATCCTTCAAGAATTATGGGTACCCTACTATTGTTTTAGTATTTGAATTTAATGAAAGTATTTTGAACTTACCTTATTTAATTAGCATTTATTTCGCCATAACCGATTGTCGTTTTGAGTTTCATGCATGCATGCTTTTAGTAACGGCCTAACTTAAGTCCTAGGGGGTCGGGTCGTTACAATAAAAATT
>NW_024064352.1:0-13051 GCF_009727055.1 Benincasa hispida | reverse complement strand
AGTATAAAGATCGTTTGGTAGCTAAAGGTTTTCGACAAAAAGAAGAGCTAGATTTCTTTGATACCTATTCTCCAGTGATGAGAATTACATCGATAAGGATGTAATTGCAATTACATCTTTACAAAATTTGGGAATACACCAAATGGATATAATAACTGCATTTTTAAATGGAGATTTAGATGAAGAAATTTATATGGAACAACCTAAAGGGTTTGTTGTTAAAGGACTTGAAGACAAAGTTTGTAAACTTTTCAAGTGTCTTTATGGGTTGAAACAAGTACCCAAACAATGACAAGAAAAGTTTGATCACACGACGTTATCAAATGGATTTAAGATAGATGAGTGTGATAAATGTGTCTATGTTAAAACCATAGATCAAAAGTATTTCATTATTTGCTTGCATGTGGATGATATGTTAATATTGACGTGTCATTGATTCCACCAAAATGATTTTGAAATCTAACTTTGATATGAAAGACCTTGGTCCTGCTGATTTTATCCTTAGAATTCGAATAATAAGAAATCCAAGTTGATAAATACTTTCTCAATCTCACTATATAGAGAAAGTGCTGAGAAAATTTGATAACTTTGAGAGTAAGCCAGTTGTTACTCTATTTGATCCAAATTATAAGTTGCAGAAAAAATAATGATGAAGATGTATCTTCTCTAAAATATTCTATGTTATTTGTAGCTTAATGTACATTGTACAAGATCTGATATTGCCTATTCAATAGGAAGGTTAGCAAAATATATCATCAATCCTGACATGATCATTAGAATGAGTTAATCAAAGTTCTAAGGTACTTGAAGTACATTCTAGAATATGGATTGCATTATACAAGGTATGAACATGTAGTGGAAGGATTTAGTAATGCTAATTGGATCTTTGATAGCATAGAGACTAAATCAACTAATGGGTGTATTTTTACCTTAGGTGGAGCAACTACATCATGGTAATCTTCAAAACTATGACATCCCAAATTTTTAGGTAATTTAGATCTATTTATCCTGAAATATTTGGTAATTATTTTGAATTTTGTGGTTGAATTGAATTATTGTGTAGGGATAATTCAGTTCTAAAATTTGCTTCGATGTAGAAATTGGAATTTAAATTTAATTTAAGGAGAATTTGGGATATACTTCAATTTTAATTTAATTTGGGAAATTGAATTAAAGTGGGAGATTTAGTTTTTTTTTTTTCGAAGAAGGAAATAAAATTAAATCAATTTTGTGGATAATTGATTTAAATTTGTTGAAAAAGGGTATGGGACATAAAATCTAAAAAGTATTTAGATTTTGGATTTTGGATTTGGAAAAGAAAAAAGGAAAGAGATTTAAGGTTGTTATAAATATTTATTGTTTTAGGGTTAAGTTAAAAGAGTTTTTTTTTTAAAAAAAAAAAAAAAAAAAAACTTTTTTTCTTCTCCTAAACCCCACCCCTGTTTTCTTCTTCGTGTGAAAGCCTTGTAAAAGATGTTTGCATAAAATTGGACTGCATCCTTGTGCACGCACGATTCTGGGTTGGACAATCAATAGCACCGTGGTGCTCTCACGATTCACGATTCTGGAAAAAATGAAGAACGGCACCACAACACCTCTTGATAGAAGCAAAAACTAGCTTCTGCATGCTCCAAATCTTCTCCAATTACAACCTGATTTCAACTATAATGACTCTGGAAAAGTTATAAACTCTTCTTCATACATTAAGGCCCACAAAGGAGCCAATTACAACGATTGCAAAAAAAAATGAAAGTAAATCTAAATGCCAAAACTATAATATATTCATTTCAACAACCATTGCATTCATCTCATAAAAAACACCCACCAAAATAAAATTAACGTAAATTAAGTGCTTAAATCATGCTCTGATATCAATTGTTGGTGTTAACAATTAAGAAGCGGAAGCAATTCGAATCTTAAGCACTCTAGTTTCATTAATTTTAGTCAACAAGCATGCTAGTTCAAAATAGAAAAATAGGGTTTTAGAAATTTACCTTTGAAGAACTCCAAATTTGAGCAAATTCTCCTTGAAATTAGCACATGATCAGTTTGTGGACCACCTCTTGTGTCTTTTCCACTATTCTAAGACCTTAGAATGGGTTGTGGGATCCAAATTGAATGTAAATTTTGAGAGAAATTCATATTGGAGATGGTTTTGGTGAGAGGATGAAGAAGAACATTTTCTTCTTCAAAATTCAACTTGCATGCATTTTTCCCATCAATAAAAACTTCTATTTAAAAAAGCTTTACTTGCAAAGAGAATTTCCCCCAAATGACACCAAATAATGCATTATAAAACTTGGTTTAGGTGCTAGGTTTAGTGCATTTTTTAGGAAAACCCCACTAACCTATTTTTTTTCATTTTAAAAATTGAAATTCTTAATTTCAATAAAATAATTCCAAGTAATTATTTTAAATAAAATTAATTCCTATTTAAAATAATTTTAAATAAAATTAACAATTAATTTTAAATAATTAATTAAACAATTTAATTAATCTAATTAATTTAATGTTAAATGTTAAATTAATAAAACATCAATCCTAAACATGAATCCCTATTCATGTACACAATATTTAAATCACATTTAAATATTTTAACTCTCCAATTTCGTTTAATTTAATAATTAAGTGTTTTAATTATATCGCATATAATTAATACTTTAATCCCCTAAAACTGAAGTTGAACATTTCAAATTCTCTCAATATATTGTTCCAAGGTTTAGTCTGATATGAGCTTGCACGGGACCAAATGGACCTACAAATCATGAGCTCCAACGATCCTAGATTAACCAATTAAACTCTAATTAACCTATATTCGTTAACTACCGGGACACTTCACTATAGCCCAATAGTTGCGCTCTCCTCACTGTAGATATATTTTTGTAAATACATCTTGCTCCTTAAGTCTCCATTAATCCACTAATGGGAACAATCTATCACCATGCAGATTAAAGGATAATCTCGAATAAACAACCTCTCGCCATAAAAGGGCGAGGCCCTTTGTTCAAGACTAGGAGTCAGTACTTAAGGGAACAACCTATCTACTATCCTTGAAATTGGGTAGGAGTGAGTTCTATCTTGCAAGACTATGTCCTCAGCTATCTACCTAGTCTTACCCCCTAAAATAGGAAGTTATTGAGTTGGCGAGGTTGAGTCACTCTCACCATGCCAGATTAAAGGATAATCTCGAATAAACAGAAGTTCATAGTTAGCTCAAGATTAAGATCAAGTCACCAAGGTCATCAATTTAAAATAGTTAGTCTTATTAAGTCTTATTAGTAAATTGCATTATAAAGTAAAAAGTGACTATTTCGTGGTCTAGTTCTATACAAACATCTTTTGCATAGGATGCTCCCACTCCCATATCTCCACACGAATAATTCAGGATCACATCGTTTGTAACACTTTATAACTATTATAACAATTACAAAGTGAGTCATATCCATAATTGCTGGGTTGATACTCTAAATCTCGTAGATCTTGTAGTTTGTAATTATATTGTATAAATAATTTATTTATTTAATAAAATTTGAGGTATGTTATTTGAATTTAGTAGCATTAACCCACAAAACTAATAAATAAACATTCAAGGTTATCTTCTATAACTTAAAATGTTATGTAATGACATACGGATGAATTGTATTTAAGTGAATAACCTAAAAGATCTGTAGTAGATGGATAAGGTTGGGTACCTTATCCTGTTTGATACTACGAATACAACTCACTTTGTAGATGTTATAATTGTTGTAAAGTGCTTAAAATGATTTGATCTTGATCACTCATGTAAGGACATGTGAGCGGAGGTATTCTATACAAAGGGATTTGTATAAGACCGGACCATGAAATGAATAGTCTCATTATATAATGTCGTTAATAATAGAGACTTACATTTCACCAGGATGACCATAGATGATTATATAACACCATTAATAATATAGACTTACATTTCACCAGGATGACCATAGATGACATGACCTGAATCCTGAGTGAGTTGTGAACTCCTGCCTATGAAGGAAACCTTTTGATTTGCATGGGCGAGAGTGGCTAGTTTGCCGACTCAACATGCCTACCATTTTGGGATTTGTCTGAATTGGGTAGCTAGGAGCACAACTATACAAGACGTAATTTACTCATTCTCTAATGTCGGGGTAAGTAGATAAATTGCCCCCTTAAGAGTTGATTCCGGGCTTGAACAATGTAGCGCCACACTCTCTCTTGGCCCGAGAGGGGTTTGGTCATAGTTAGACTATGACTTATTGTTCATTAGAGGGATCAGTGGTACTTAAGAAGTTAGATGTAACTACAAGGGAAAAATGATAATTTTGGTCCAGATGTACTACAAGCAATTTGTGAAGGGTCATCGCACTGTTGACTGGTTATATCAAATAGACACAGAAATATATCTGTAGTGCGAAGAGTGCAGTTGTAAGTCTTTAGTGGAGTAATCGACAGTTAATGATGTTGAGTAATTTAATTAAGGGAGTTAAATTAATTATTCAAGCACCATTGGATCTTCAAGCTACAAGTCCATAAGGTCCCCTCTGTAGCTCAACAAGAATTATTGATAATTAATTTTAGATTAATTTGAATTGTTCAAATTAATTATAGATGATATAGTTAATTTAGATTAATTATATTGATATAATTAATACAATGTATTTGATACATTATAATATAAAGTTTACTTTAAGATGAATTAAATATTTGAATATGATTCAAATACTAATTATATGGATAAGATTCATTTAATTAAATTTAATATAAATTTGATTTATATTAAATGTCATAAATGATTGAGAGAATTCAAATTATAGGTTATATTATATTTGATACAATGTAACAACTACAGGTTATATGTTATATTAGATATAACATATAGTATAATATATATATATTATATAATGAAGTTATTATTATAATTATATATTTTTAATTAAATTAAGATTAATTTAATTTGAATTTAATGAAGGAAGGAGTTATAACTCCCTCCCCTGTTTTTTCTCACTTTACAGAACGTTAGAGTGTGAAGTTTTTACGATATCTTCTTTTTCCTTTTTCAACAAGGATAACGAAGTGATCTGATCTAATTCTCTAGTTTTGATCTCCAAGTAAGCTCTCTCACAAACACAAAAATTTATCTTCTCTAATCCTCTCCCTCTCCCAAAAATTAGCAAAGCCCACACTTCTTGTTAATTCTCAAACCTTATGAAGAATATAGAGGATTACCTCTTGGTGGTGACCATCTTGGATTGCGGTTTTTGGTTTGAAAAAATTTGAAGTGTTCGTGACCAAATCAAGAAGGAAGTCGTGAAGAATTGGTTCTTCAAGGGTAATAATTCCAAACCCTAAATTCCTTAATCTCTTTGTTTAACCATTAAAAGCATGTTGTAATTTTCTGTAAAATGCATAATTTTTGTTTCTCTATTTTTAATTCTCTGTCAAGTTTAAAATTGGGACCGATCCTACTCTACATCGGACTTCACAGTCCTTCAATTTGGTATCAGAATGGTAGTTTTTTGGTTCCCAAATTTTTTATTTTCCAAAATTAAAACTCAAATTATTGGTGAGATTTTGTATTTCTATACTATGTTGTTTGTTCATGTTGGTGAATGATGATGGTTTGCAATTTATTGGATGTTTTGATTGACTTTAGATTATTGCTTTAAATTTACAAATTAATTTTGTAAAGGCCCTTTGTTTTTAGGCATTGACTATTGCAATTGAGTCTATAAATTCATTGTTTGAGTCATTCATGAGTTTTCTGGCAACATTCTAGAGAAATAAAAATCGGAGCAAAATCAGAGCAACTCTGCGACTGTACAGCAGGTGACTATACAACAGCATTGCAACACTGTGCCTAGCATTAGCATTGCAATTCTGCAAAGAGACAGACGAAGATTTTTTCCATAGCGTTGCAACGCTAGGTCACGTCGTTGCAATACTCTGAGACGAAAAATGTGTGGTTCGTGAAGCTTGGGTAGTCCGATTCGCTTGGTTCGATTGGTTCAAGCTTTTGGTCCTGTTCAGCAGCCCTATTTTTGTAATAGTTAGTTTTTTAATTAATTAAATCAATATAAATGTTACATTAATTTAAATAATTTTTTAAGAGTCCAATCCTGGTCCAACTATTGCTCTTTAAATTATGCATTTGATGTATGGTTTAATTTTATTGTTTTATATGTCATAATGTATATCACAAAGTAAAATTCCACCATAGGTTATGCATTGATCATGCATCATGAATATTATAAATGTTATAATATTAATTCCATGATTTATTTTTAACATGCTCATGCATCATATAATATAAGTGTTATAATATATGTTTTGTATGCATAATAGCATTGTCATGCATCATTTATATTATAAGAGTTATAATAAATAGTTGGATGTATGTATGAATGTTATCATTTTTAGTTCATTACTTTAGTTAGGGATGTTCAAAAACCCGATAACCCGACCAACCTGGACTACCCAACCCAAATCGTAAGGTTGGGTTGGGTTAGATTTTATTTTGGGTTGAGTTGGGTTAAAAATTATAAAAAAAATTAAATTTCGAAGTGTGTCTCAAGTTACACCCTTTTGGGGTCCCGTTGACCTGACCCGACATGTGTATATGTATATACGTGCACGCGTGTGAAGTGAAACCCTCGTCCCTCGTTCCTCATCCCTTGTCCTTCATCCCTCGTCCTCGCCCTTCACCTAAACATTTCTTCACCTCCTCAATCCACTCCACGATCGTCACTTCCTCTTCACGTCTAAACAGTAAACATTTCGTGTATATATATATTAAAAAAAAAAACAAACAAACCTGTGAGTGTGAAACCCTCGTCCCCTCTCTGAATATTTCTTCATTTCCCCAATTCATCCACGATTTCAAGCTTCCAGCTCACTTCCCCAATCCCCACTTCCACTCCACGATTTCGATCCTTAATCGGCCGATCCACTCCACTCCACGATCGCAGACTCACAATCGCAATTGCTTCACACCGATCTGCCATCCTTCATGCCTCTGCCTCAGATATGCCATCCTTCACACCTCTGCATCCAATCTGACGCCCTTCACGCCATATATTCACCGTCTGTTTCAGTCTCACGCCATATCTCTCAATTCGTTCATCATCTCTAAGTACTTCCGCCAGATTTTCGTTGTCCATTTCTTTTGGGATGGAGTTTTTGCTTTTCTTTTTTATTGATGATGTTGAATAAAAAATTTGCACTGTTAAGTCAATATTAGGATGAATTGTTTGTGTGTGGTGTTAATCAAATCATTGTTAAGTCAATATTAGGATGAATTATGATGAATTATGAGTGGTTAATCCTTAAATCACTATTGATCACTATTAATTTGCACTCTTAAGTTAATATTAGGATGAATTTTAAATTATTCGTTACTGTTAAGTCAATATTAGGATGAATTATGAGTAGTTAATCCTTAAATTATTCATTACTTAATTTTTTGCCTTATCATTATGTATAATTGAATTAATTTTTGTTCAACCTTGCAATGTCTCGAGAATAGTTAGATTCTTCAAAACCGTCACAATGGACACGAAATCAGACACGGCCGAATCACCATTTTCTAACTTCATCGTGAGTAAAATAATTTAATTTTTATTGTGTACATATACTATTTATGTGTGATTTATCTTTATACATGAGTTGTTCTAAGTTAATTAAAGAAGTTAGTGTTTGTTTTTTTCTTTAATTGTATAGGTAGTGTTAATTAGTTGTTTACTAGTTTCATTTATTTTATAGATGGACAGCAGTAGTGGTAATGCAAGTGGAATTGGTAATAATGAAAATGTCGCCTCCTCTCCTCCTCCTCTCCCTCCCCCTCCTAATGTTACCAAACTCCTAAAAATATACCACTCATACCTCCCAAGTCCAATCAAAAGAAACCTAATAAACCAACTCTTTCTATGTGGGATCATTTCACAAAAATGGAAGCGAGTGCTAATAATGGAGCTAGGTGCAAGTGTAACTATTGTGGTAAAGATTACGCATGTATAGTAATACTTGTGAAACTAGTACTTTTATGGAAGCACTTAAGAAATCAATGTAAAAGGCATCCATATAAAGAAGAAGAAAAACGACAAACCACTCTAACTCTTGTACCTTTAAATGATGGAAAAGGAATCAATGCTAGTAATTTCGTGACGACATTGTTTAGCCAACAAGCGTGTAGACTAGCATGCACTAAGATGATAATTATGAATGAGTTGTCATTCAAATTGAGACGAAGGGTTTTAGACAATTTTGTAGTGTTTTCGTGTCCTAAGTTTGATGTTCCACCGAAAGTAACAATCGCTAGAGATGTATATCAAGTTTATCTTGAGGAGAAAATAAAAGTTGAAATCATTTCTAGTTAAAAGCTCTCAAAGAGTTTGTCTTACTACCAAACAATGGACTTGCTACAAAATGTGAAACTACATGGTTCATACTACACATTTTATTGATTATGAATGGTTTTGCATAAGAAAAATTTGAATTTTTGTCAAGTTGCTAATCATAAGGGGAGACTATTGGGAAGGTGATTGGGAGTGTTTTGTTGGAATGGGTATTGAAAAAGTTTTTTCCATCACCATTGATAATGCAAAGTTCTAACGATGTGGTTATTTCTTATATTAAGAGAAGACTCAAAATTGAAAATCTGTTGTTTTAGATGGAGAACTATAATAACATGAGGTGTTGTGCCCATATTATTAATCTTATAGTGAATTATGGACTGAAAGATATGCAGGATTCTATTGTCAGGTTTCGTAATGCTGTGAGATATGTTCGATCATCACCTAGAAGAATGGAAAATCTTAAAGCTTGTGTGAAACAAGAAAAAATTCAGTGTAAGGCTTTGTTTGTTTAAATGTGGGTAACTAGGTGGAATTCTACTTATTTAATGCTTGAACATGCAATTAAATTTGAGAAAGCTTTTAGAACTTTAGAGAAGGAGAAAGATGACTCCGATTTTGTTGATTACTTCGAAGAAGATGACCGTGGAAATAAAAGATTGGAGCCACCAAGTATATCGTTGGTTGACTGTATGTGTGCTTATTAAGTTTTTAAAAAGGTTTTATGAAACCACCACAAAGACAAGTGGATCTTCATATGGGACTTCTAATATTTATAAGGAAATTAATAAAATTCAGTTTACTTTAAAACAAATGGAGCAACAATACCAACTCTACTCTAAGTATGATGGCTATGAAATATGAAGACAAAGTTTGATAAGTATTGGGGTTCATTTGAAAAAATAAATAAATTGTTGTTTGTGGCTATGGTGATTGATCCTCGGTACAAGTTAAAATACTTGAATTATTGTCTTTCCAATGTTTATGAGAGTGATGTTGTTAAGGATATAGTTGAGAGTATGAAGTTATTTTGTATCGTCTATATGACTTTTACAAATCACATAATACTTCGCCTCGAAGGTAGTCATAGTACCAATGATTCTTAACAATCAAAGACTGTCACTATAAATGAAGATGATCATGTGTGAACGATGAAATAGATGATCTGATAACTTAGATTGAGAGAAGAAGAAAGTTCATTAGAAGTGGAGAATGATTTGACTTCTTATTTGTCTGATAATGATATAGAAGATAACAATGATTTTGAGATTTTGTACTTGTGGAAAATGATGGCTACAATATCTCATTTTATCAGAAATTATTCGAGATGTTTTTGGCAGTTTCGATATCTACGGTGGCTTCTGAATCTGCGTTTAGTACAGAGGGGATTCTTGATTCCTTTCAGAGTTCTTTAACTCCAAAAATAGTTAAGGCCTTGATATGTACACAAATTAGATTTTTGGCGGCTCAGTGTTACTAGATCTTCATCCATAACTTGAAGAGTTAGAGGGTTGTGAAAATATGAGTAAGTAATTAGATGAATTTTTTATTGTACATAATTCTAACCTATTTATTATACATATTCTATATTATGCTCAAATAATTAATATATTTTATTTTTCATGATTTGTTTTTTGTAGAGAGCCCATCATCCTCTGTTCTTTTGAAATAAGAAATTGGATTTGGAGCATAATGATGATTTTAATTATAAGTTTTACTACCATATAGATCAAATATTATATTACTTATAAATGATCCTCTTGGTTTATATGTATTTTGTAATTTTTCCAGGCATTGAGAAATATGAAAAGATCAAAGATGAAGATGAAAACTCATTAAGTCAATTTGTCATGCCTCATGGTGCTTTTGAATGATTATTATTGAACTTGGAATTTTATGTAATAGGCTAATAGTTTTAATTAAACTTAGACTTTTTGTTCTATTTTGAATGTAGACTTTGAATATTTTTGAGTTATGAACTTTGAACTTGAACATTTGAATGATTTGAGTTAGTTTCTTTTCAAAGTTTATATTGAATTTATTGGTGATTGTATTTTGAGGAAAATGCTAAACTTTTGCATAGATTACAGGTTGTTTGATTATTAAATTTTTAATAATTAATGTTAATCTGGATTTCAATTAAGTTCACTTCTATAAATATGAAGGTTTATTGGACACGAAAAAATCAAATTTTTCAATAGAAAGGGAGTAAGGAAAAAAAATAAAAAAATATAGTCAAAATTCAAAAAAAAAAAAAACAAAACGAGTGACCCAACCCGACCCAACTCAGAAATTTTGGGTTGGGTTGGGTTGGGTTGGGTTGACCTTTCAAAATGACCGATAGGGTTCATTTAAAAGTCAACCCAAATTTTGGTTAGTCCACAAAAATTCCCTCCAAACCCGGCCCATGTAACACCCGTAACTTTAGTATATAAATGTTATATATGTTAAGTAATTGAAAATTAAGATTGCATGAAAGCATGACATTACTTTGTATGATTTTTATATGTTATAATTTTACTAAGTATATCCATAAATGCAATTTGTGGTTTTAATTTTGTTTCATTTGTTTTATAAATAATTATAATTAATGAAATTAGAAATTATAAATCAATAATTCAGAATTGCATGCAAACTTAGGTCAAAATTTTTTTTTAAATAGTTAATAAAATATTGATTCACATAGACCTAAGTTTCACAACATTTCTAATGAGATTATAATTAGTTAACTTCTTTTAATTGGTTTAACGCGAATTAAATTGGTTTTAATGAAAGGATTAAAATTGTAGCAAATTGTATCATAAGGAACATTTTTTTAAGGTTAGTTTATCTAGGTTGGGGTATTTTAGCTGACGAAGATGAAAACAACCCTACCTGGAACTGACCTAGAAGGTTGAATTATATTATAGATTTTCTATAAGCATACAACGTTGATATTAAAAGTTTGTTAAATATGTTTAAGAAACATTAATCAAAATTGTTTTACTATCCAAAGTAAGTGTTACTTATGGGTTAAATTTAAACAATCACTAAGTAAAAATAATTAGTCGTTACTTTAAACCCTAGATAAAAACACTCAGAGGAAGGAAATTGGTGTATATATATTTCATTTTTTTTTTCACATTTCTCCCTCATAGATCACACCATGAGATCTATACTCGGCCTCGAGCACCCTTTGCTTGTGTCCTCTTACAGATGGTATTTTGTATAAGGTCAATCTCAAGGTGGAATGGAAAGAGTGTTTATGTAAGTTGAGGAGTGGGACCGTGTGTCAGACACATCACAGTCTCTCTCATTAGTTTGTAGTAAATTTTCATGCTCGACCTCGCAGGCACCTTTACTTGTGTCCCCCTACAGATGAAATTTGCATGACTATTTGGTTCAAATGCCAGAAATGGAATAAGGTTGCTTTAATTTTGCACTCCAATAGGTTTCCCTATGGTCGACTCCATTAGGGGCAGAACTCTATAGTCTAAAATGAGGGTTGTTTAAACTTACAAGAAAATGTTAAGCTAGTTTAAAAAAAAATTTGGAACCAAACAATGGTGAACTGAAACAAGGAGTTTGTTCTGTATAATTGGTTGAGATAATCTCATTTCCACCTGTCACCTTATAGTTGGCTTTTACCGTTACCTTCACTTAAAAATATCATTGCCAAAAAAAAATTTGGACCAAGACAATTGGTGACTGAAACAAGGAGTTGTTTCTGTATATTCGTTGAGATAATTCATTTCACCTGATACCCTATAAGTGGCTTTACCTTTAACCTCACTAAAATCATCATTGCAAAATAGGAATGTCACATAGGTGCATTAATATTTTTTGGGCTAAAAATTTGATTGGATTTTTCAAACTGGATAATGCCATGAATTGCTAATAATAAAAAATTGTATATTTCAGCAATTTTTCCAAATGACTTCCGCAACATTAGGATATGCTCGGCCACCTACAAATTAACTGCAATAATTTAACATCACTGAAAAAAACTAATTAGATTGTTCTGACCATCGATGAATTTAAGATTCTCTTAAGTGGAGGAGAATGTCCTCAATCCACTCCAAAAAATGTTGCTTGAAAACATTTGAGAGGCATATAAGTGCTGATAAGGGCAAATGAAAAAGTCCCGAAGTATATATCTTGGCAAGCCTTTCTAAAGTCTTGCTAAAAAAAGCACCAGCCGCATTCTCACTGCCCATAAGATCATTGGAGTCCTGCGGGGAAATGTCGGACAACTGTCCGCCTCAGTCAGGTACAACGCTTTAAATTCATCTTCAATACCCGTATGTAAGAGGGGCCTCTATTCGAGAACGCGCTTCTAAACATGATTGGTCCACTTTAATGCAGCTGAGACGATTCTATCATTGATGAGCAGTTAGGTAGCTTCATCTCAAGAAACTTTACCTAAAGTTTACAGTCAAGTAGCAATGTTGTTATGAATAGAATGACTATAAACCTTGACCACCTTCCTCCACTTTAATTCAATTGTTTCCATTGCATTCCATGAGGGGGACATTTGGAAGAGAAATTGCCCCCTAAATACTGGCCAAAAATAAGAAGCCAAGTAAGGTAAATGTTGGATTTACTTGTGTTGGAGACTTGTTTAGTGGAGAATGATTGATTTGAACCTGGACAATAATTCATGCGCCACTAATCACGTTTGTTCTTCATTCTCAGAAATTCAGTTCCTGTGCAACTGGAGGCAT
>NW_024064351.1:0-1997 GCF_009727055.1 Benincasa hispida | reverse complement strand
GCTTCAAGGAGACGTGATTGTCATGCAGATAGCTTTGGAGCACAATGTTTTTTATTTGTTTACAAAGGCCCTCATGACTAAGGTGTTTGAGGGTCACCTGCAGAGTATGGGTCTATGGGACAAGCCATGTTTAGACTAAGGCAAATGAGAGATTTATACTGGCCATTTATGCCCTAGTTTATTGTTTTGTGTACTTTGTATATTAATTTGACTTTTATATTGTATACCCCACAAGAAGGTCAACTGGGAGATTGTTGGGGTTGATGCCCAAAAATCTCGTAGGGTTCTATAGTTTGAAATTCTATTGTACAAACATCTTATTTATCTAATAAAATATATGATATTTTATTTGATATTTAGTTACATTAAACCCACAAACCAATAAAATAATATCCAAGGTTATCATCTATAGCTTAAACATGTGTGTAGAGACATACGGGTGGATCATGATTAAGTGATTACCTAAATGGTCTGTAGTAAATGAATAAGGCTGGATACCTTATCCTGGTGAAACTACGAGAACGACTCGCTTCATAGATGTTACAATTGTTATAAAGTGTTACAAATGATCTGATCCTGATCCTTCATGTGGAGACATGTAAACGGAGGTATTCTATACAAAAGAGTTTATATAAGACTGGACCATGAAATGTTTAAAGTATTATATAATGTCGTTCACAATAGAGACTTACATTTCACCAGGATGGAGATAACATGACTTAAATGTTGAGTGAGTTGTGAACTCCTACCTATGAAGGCGGCCCTTTGATTTGTATGGGTGAGAATGATCAGATTGACGACTCAACAAGCCTATCATTTTAGGGATTCTTCTGATTGGGAAGCTGGGAACACAGCTACACAAGAAGGAATTCACTCATTCCCCAATGTCGAGGTAAGTAGATAAATTTCTCCCTTAAGGACTGATTTCAGCGATTGAACAATGTCGCACCACACCTTCTCCTGGCCTGAGAGGGGTTTGGTCGTAGTTGGTGAATGATCCCTATGAAGGATCCACAATAGAAGCGGATCGTCCCAACTCCCAAAATTTCACAGAATACTAAATTTTACAGTACACATAGATTATGCATCTAAAATTTACAGCATACATACACTAAATAATAGAGAAAGAAAAATAGGGTTCACAACCTTTACCTTTAAACAATAGTCTTCAATGGATTCCCTCGAGTCGGTGAACACCACCACAAATGACAACCTTGATATTCTCTGGATGAGAATCCATGAGGAGTGGGGCTATGTCTATTTTGGTTGAAAGAGAATTGAGAGAGAGGTAAGGAGAAGGAAAAAGACAGTGATCTCTCTGTGTGATTTTTCTTTTCTGTCTTTATATCTCTTCACCACCTGGGAGAAGAAGACGTAAAAAAATCTAATTTCCCGCTACACGATATGGAGAGAGAGGGGGGAAGGGAAGGGAGGGGAAGGGAGTTACAAATCCCTCTCATTAATTATTTAAAAAATAATAAATTAAATTAAATTAAATTAATTAATAAATTATTTTAATAAATAATTTAATATATATATATCTTTATATATTATATCAAATATAACAAATAACTTATAGTTTATATATTGTATCAAATACAATATAACCTATAGTTTTTTCTCTCACTAATGACATTTAATATAAATCACATTTATATTAAATTTAACAACATGAATCCAATTCATATAATTAATATTTGAATCATATACAAATATTCATTTTCTGTCATTAATATTATAATGTATCAAATACATTATAGTAATTATATTATATATAATTAAAATTTAATTAATCATATCATATATAATTAATTCCCTCAATCAATTTGAACAATTAAAATAAATCCAAAAAAATGATTCTCATTAATTCTCGTTGTGCTACAGAGGAGATCTCATGGATCTGTAGTTTGAAACCCAACAAAACGTGAATAATTAATTAGACTCTTTAAGTAAATTATTCACCATCCATTAACTGTCGGGCACTCCACTAAAGACCG
>NW_024064350.1:0-982 GCF_009727055.1 Benincasa hispida | reverse complement strand
CGCTTCCTTCTCCGTGGGCAGTGGTTGGTTTACAACCCTTACCTCAGGCAGTCTACCTCCTTGCTCCAAAGTACTGAGGATATTTCCAAACACCTCTATATCATCTCGTCTCTTCCTTTCTCTTTCAATGGAGACGGAAGGTGTAGGCATGCTCTTGGTGCTTCCTCCTCTTTTAAACACAGGAGGCCTAACGGCCAAAGGGTTTCTCCGGGATCTTCCGGTGAGTCTGGATACAGTGGGGGCTTGGGCAACAAGTCGGCGACTGACATCTAGGAATGTTGCCTCGCGCATGGCCGCTTGGTCAGGGGTGGAAGGTAAAACGGATTGGTTTGGGGTTTGGTCAGCCATGGAATCGAGCTTGGAAAGGTCTGAGGAGAGTTTGAGTTTCTAGGGAGAAAGAACGATTTAGAATGCAAAATGCTAGGGTTTCTGAGTTTGCCAATGTAGGGTAAAAGATTTCCAATGAAGGGGGAGACTGTATGTATAGGTTGGGCCGTGGTGGGACCCACACAATTTTCATGGCGACTGGCCTCGAGCATCTCAACAAATGCGTCGTTCCACCTCCCTCATTTATGGATTTTCAAATAAAGCATCCTTTCATTTTCCAAGTCATAATTGCTTGGGGATACGAATCGATTGAACTTCTTCCAACATTGCCAAATGACTTTTTTCTTTGATATTTTATTTGAATGGATGCATGATAAAGCATAACGCATTATGTTCACTAACGCAACTATATCTTTGCAGAGGATGGACAACAACGCATATCCTCGCAACACACCCCTTAACCTATGCATTTCTGGAAGATACCTCAACATAGTGCATTTCGCTAAGGACGGGCAAAGGACACATGCAAGCGCAACACTCCTCTCAACTCAACATCGTTGAGTTAGGTGAATGCAAGGCATTCCTAGTTGGTTTGGGATGCATCCATTGTCGTCTTTCTTTCTTGTTATTAATTGTTTTATTTCTCTTTTTTTTT
>NW_024064349.1:0-1677 GCF_009727055.1 Benincasa hispida | reverse complement strand
TATATATAAAGAATAATTAGATTATTCCCTGATTGTTAAAATTTTCAATTTTTTATTTATTATTATTATTTTTTTATCCAGAAGGTCCATTATCACGAAAACCTATTTTATTTGAATTCTAATATATTTTAAGGATTGTTGGGTGGAAGTGTTTTCACATTTTTATATAAAAATGGTCACATGTATCTAAATCTTAGGTTTGTTTCACAGTTTTTAATCATTTGTTGAGAATAAGTTATTTTCAAACATTGTCATTTTCCACGAAATGTCCTTCATAACGGTAGATTTTCACGTTTCCCCTCCCCATCTGTTTTCTATTTTATATATAATTGCACTTTAAATATAGTTAATTAATTATTAAGTAATTAATATATAGTATTTATTGGTTAATTTATTAATCTATTATAATTATTTTAAAAAAATCATGTCTAATTTCATAAATTAAATACAAATATAATTTTTATTTATACTATTCACATGCATCTAAAATGACTCGTTTTGAACTTTTAAAATTTTAATGCTATTTTAGGCCTGTTTGATAACTATTTAGTTGTTTGTTATTTTAGGCCTATTTGGTAACTATTTGGTTGTTTGTTTTTATTTTTGAAAATTAAGGCTATTTCACCTATATTTCTATATTTTTAAGTACAATGGTTGAATTTTTAGTCAAATTTAAAAAAATAAAAACAACTTTTTGAAATCTACTTTTTTTAGTTTTCAAATTTTGACTTGATTTTTAAAATCGTTGGTGAAAAGTAGATAACAAATAAAGAAATTCAGGGGTGGACTTAGCATCCATATACTTAAATTTTAAAAATAAAGACAAAAAATTAAAATGATTACAAAACGGTATTAATTTTCAAAGTTTTAAAAAGTAAAAAATGGAAAAAAAAAAAATGACACTAAAAACTACAAATTTTTGTTCTGAGGCAGCCTCTCTAAAATTTTAATATTTAGAATAATTAGTTTTTTTTTTTTCTACCTGTGAATCTGCGATTTATTTCTGTATAACATGTATTACTCTAGATTATTTTTCTTTCTAAATTCCTCTCTTTACAAAATACATATAATCTTTTTTTCCAATGCTTTTACTTTATCCTGTTCTAATATATCTATCATATTTTTCCCTCTAAAATTTTAATATTTTCCCAATTTGTTCAAATAGCTTTTCTTGTCCATTTCAGACAGGATCGATCATGGAAATTTAGTTTACAAAAAAAAAAATAATAATAATAACTTTTTCTAAATTTTGACTCTTGGCCTCTCTCAGTACATCACTGCAAGAAAAAGAAGTTCTCCTATACCTAAATAGAGCATCAGGAGTTAGATCATCGGAAGAGACGGTCTCTCCCGACGAAGTAAAGGATCATCGAGAGTTCCCCGGGAACTCCCGACACCGTAAAGGTTCGTCAGGAGTTCTCCGGGAACTCCCGACGCATCCAAAACCGACGTCGGGAGAAGGGTCTGGTTTAAACCAGACCCCTTTTTTTCTCATGCACATCCAAAAATTTCTCTTTCAAAAAACCTTAACCCCCCTTGATTTTTTAGCTCGCCGCCCCCCTTCACACTGGCCGCCCCATTTTCCTTCTTCCCTTCACGCTCCCGCCACTCCCTCCTATCCCCGCCCCTCTTCACACCTGCCCTTCCCCCTTCGTGCCGCCGCCTTCCCCCTTCGCT
>NW_024064348.1:0-2112 GCF_009727055.1 Benincasa hispida | reverse complement strand
GGTACGAAGGGAGAGACGCTGGAATTATCAAGGAACGAGCAACTTCAATGAGATGGCGATTTTTCCGTTCAGCCACCCCATTTTGTTGTGGAGTATATGCACACGAGTTTTGATGGATGATCCCTTTTGACACTAGGAATTCCTGGAAGGTGTGGTTGACAAACTCACGACCATTGTCACTCCAAAGAATGGCAATCTTTGTGTTGAACTGTGTTAATGCAGTGGTATAGAACTGCTTGAAGGTAGATAAAACCTCGGACTTATCAGCAAGGAGATATACCCATGTAAGTCGGGTATGGTCATCGATAAAAGTTACAAACCACTGTTTACCAGACAAGGTAGAGATGCTTGAGGGACCCCAAACATCACTGTGGACCAGATGAAACGACTGGGTAGGTTTATAGGGCTGAGAAACAAACGACACGCGAGGTTGTTTAGCACGTATACAGACATCACAAGATAATGAAGAAACATTCACATTATGGAATAAATGAGGAAACAAATATCGCATATATTGAAAACTAGGATGTCCAAGACGAAAATGCCACAATAAATAATGTTTCAGATATAGTAAACGAAGATAAAAGACTAGTCCTAAACAAGCTTCTGGAGGAAGCATCTGCAGAAAGGAAATATAGGCCTCTGTCATATCGGGCAGTGCCAATCGTCTTCCCCGAGCTCAAGTCTTGAAACAAAGCAGTATCTGGTGAGAAGACAACTCTACAGTTCAAATCTTTTGTTATTTTGCTTATTGATAATAAGTTGTAAGAAATTTTGAGGCACATGTAAGACATTTTGCAGAGTTAATCCCTGAAATGGTGACAGTGTGCCTTTTCCAGCAACAGGAGCGAAGGACCCATCCGCAATTCCAATCCTCTCATTTCCAGCACTTGGATAGTATGAGAGAAACCAGTCGGATGAGCCAGTCAAGTGATCGGTCGTTCCTGAATCTAGAATCCATAACTCATTTCCTTTAACAAGGAAACTAAAAGATTGAGGGTTACCTGATTGAGCAACTGTTCCGATCCCTATGGTACCTGAATCACCAGGATTGGTCACTGGAGGCTGTGTCTGAGGTTGTGTAGCCCCCTCAACTGATTCACCCACTAGAGCACACCCAGATTTCGACTTGACATTCGGAGGGCGACGTTTACCATTTGGAGGGCGACCATGCAATTTCCAACACTGATCCTTCGTGTGCCACTGTTTTTTGCAATGCTCACATATTGGGGGTGTTTTACTATTCTGCTTGTCACCATCAGCTCCAGCGGACTTTACCCCGAAGGCAGCTGACTCTACAGTGGTAACACCCGGCCCGTTCATTGCACTCGATCTATCTTTTTCCAATCTAACCTCTGAACAGACCTCCATGAGAGACGGAATTGGTTTCTGCCCTAGTATTCGACTACGAACTGTATCAAATTTGGGGTGCAGCCCGGCAAGAAAATCATACACACGCTCAACCTCTTCTATCTTGGAGTATTGGATTCCATCTTGTGGCCAGTTCCAGATGATCTCCCGACATAGATCCATTTCTTGCCATAACAACGACATCTTGCTGAAGTATGACGTTACATCCATGCTCCCTTGTTTGCATTCGTGAACCTATTTACGTAGAGTATACAGGCGGGATGCGTTCTAACGCCTCGAATATAACCGTCGGACTGCATCCCAAATATCTTGGGCAGTGGCTGAATAGAGTAAAGGTTTCCCGATTTGTGGTTCCATGCTACTGATTAACATTGAGCGGAGCAAAGAATCCTCTGCCTTCCAGACACGCTCTTGAGGATCCCCAGGATTCGGTTGTGGTATTTCTCCAGTCAAATATCCAGACTTATGGCATCCCTCAAGAACCATTTTAATTGTTTGGGACCAAGAGAAGTAATTTTACCCATTCAACTTCTCTCCCGTGATCATTCCTGCAGAATTTCCAATTGTTCCAGATAAAAAACTAGAAGTTGGAAGTGTAGGAAACATTGATACCGGATTTTCTGAATACATCGGGGAAGAATCATGGTCATTCAATCTGGCTCCAAGGGCGGCCATCTGTTGCTGGAGACTAACCAATTGTTGTTGGAGAGATTCAGATCTGGAATTTTTCTGTCTAAAAAT
>NW_024064347.1:0-7750 GCF_009727055.1 Benincasa hispida | reverse complement strand
GCTCTATTAATAAACCACACTGTTTACTTTTTTCTTTCTCGCTCTTTTTTTTTCTTTTTACAATATCTATGATAACTTGTGAATCATAATGCAGAAAGACCCAGTACTTGATGCGCCCCCCCCCCCCCCCCCCCAAACTAATGTATACATTTTCCCATAGGTATCGCGAAAGAATTCTTGCTTCTTTGCCTTGTTAGCTTTGGAGCTAAAGCCTATAATTTACAATTAACTAATGCTCTCTAAAAAAGGAATATAAGCCTCAGACATGGAGATGTGAAACAATTGTTTAACGGATTAATTGCCTCCTTGGAGAATGTGAGGTCTGAGAGGAACTTAGTGGAGACTCTCACCAAGGCCTAACAAGGATGAAGAAGAATTCTAAAGCCCTCAATATGAATGAGACTTAAACCCTTAAATATTTCATAGCCCTTTATTTGCGTGATCTTAATATAATCTTGATGAATAATTATTATGAAATCTTCAAAGCTCAGTTTTTAAGTGGTTTGTCGTTGGCAATCTTGATGAAGCAACTAATGTGATTGTGAATGTTTGATTTCCTTTTCTGAAAGAGATAAAGATTTCTTTCTAAAGCATACACGATGACCCGAGGTTTATGTGTATGGCCTTAAATAGCCCGTGATTTACAATTGTATCATAAAATCAAGAAAAACACAAGAATTGAAATGTATTTGTTGGGTCTCAATCATAGTTATTGAAATTTCAAAAGGTTTACTTACTATATTTAATTAGATTGTTGTCCTACCTCACTATGAATCAATTAAAATTGAAAGATTATGCTTGAATTTATACTTCTTTCTTTGCTTAGAAAATTTTTATCATTAATGTTTTCTTAAAAATGCCAGACATTCGTGGGAGATTATTATTGGGAATGATTTGTCATTGCAGGTAATGACTTGTAAAAAAGCATCCCCACATTAGAAGTCTTAAAACATTTAATGTTACATTTTGATCAAAATGTTACTAATTTGATATGCTGACCATTACAAACCATTTTTTTTTATCCTTACAAAAATGTTTGAACCTTATAAATTTTTTTTTATCGTTTGATAGTTTCAATTGAATAGTAATGTTTCTAATTTCCCTATATATAGAGATTAGAAATTTGGTTTGACATAGATTTCTTCTTCTTTCTATTTTCTATCTCTTTGATTTTTGATTTAGTGCAAGCATACAATGTTAATATGTAATAAACTTGGGAGCATTCCAAATATCATATTCCGAGAAACTAGATGCAACTCAATTTTTCCTTAAGTAAATAATACATAGCTAGGCAAAATCAATTGGTAAACAAGTGCGTAAAACACAGATGATTTTCAGAGGTGTTCTATCCGAAATAAAGTAAGTAACAGAAAAATGGATACAGCAAAAGGACCTTACCAGATCAAGCTTTCAACAGATTTAGGCATTTATGCGGTTAAGACTATGTTTTTGATTTGCACACGTTGACTTAGTGACCCAACATAGACAGAAATCTTCTCCTATTTTCATATAAATTGTTCTTCAAAGTTTCCTTGGAGAGCAGAGTGTAGTAATAAGTTTCTATTGACGATCCTATGAGTAAGCGTTTTAGCAATATATGATGTTCATATTTCACTCTCTACTCCCAGGTCATAGTTTCTTCTCAAAATTCCACTCTCAACATTCATTATACTTATGTTCAACATAAGCTCCTAAATTGGTCGTTTACACTTTATTACTACTAAGGTTAACATATCGCAATATACCTGATATTATGGGTTCGTATGATATTTAAAACTCGTAGTTCATCGTAAGAGAGAGCCAATACACACATAGATCTACTTCAATAAGATGTGAGAGCTAAGATCCGCTTCCACTTCAAATACACGATCAGCGTCAGTAGCACCGCGACTCGCTATCACTCTCTCTTCGGAAAGAAGAGCAGTCTCATAATTACTGAACGGATAGAACTAATAAATAGAATATACGCAATTAACACTAAGATACCATTGCGTCATAACATGAATACGATACTTATGGACTTTATGTCGCGATCGACATTAAAAACGTCTGAGAGAATCGAGTTAATTGAGTTAGCAAGTATAGCCATTAAACATGAATTACAATAACAGCTATACTAGTTAGGTAAGATTTCGGTATCTTATTCTTGAGTAACACATATTTGCGATACCGAACCACACCTTTTATCATAGTATCTATCTACGAATTGTGATCTTTGACTTCGAATCATCCGAATAGCATGTATTCATCTGAGAGTGGGTTGTGCGTCCATCTATTGTCTATGACTATGATGTATATTAATTGCACAAGGACACAGAAATAATAGTCATCTTCTCACTTTATAACCGCTCTTACCTGTGTTAAGATAACTGTACTGTCTTTCAAACTCGCACTGACGATGAAGGCTAATCTTTTCACAGCTCCTCTGTGAAATATCTTCAATCTAAACTATAACATTACACGCCACTATATTAAATTCGAATATATCCCTTACGATTCCGCATAAAAGGTGAAGGAGTTATAGACACTCAACGGCGTACGCTCAAAATAAAGCCTACCCAATTATTAGAGGGTAGACTGAGAGAGATAAGACATGGAGACAAGTGAGAGGTCAGCAAAAAAGAAGTAGAAATTCAACTCATACTCCTCCCTTAGGGATCAATCGAGCAGAGCCATGTCTTGTTTCTCTAAGTATTATACGACTCTTCATTAGTTCTTTTGATACAAAGGCACCATCACCACTTATTCATTGGTCCGCAGAGGAACACTTCGGATTTAAGATGAATTGGACACACAGCACATGATTTATTCATATTAGAGGTTCAGTGGACTATTAAAGAAGTCAAGTTGCTATTATTTACTGGGAGGTACAATTACAAACATTAAAGTTACACCCATCACGGAATTTTACGAACAAATACTAGTTGAAAGGTCGACTACTTAAATTATGGTTTACAATCAAGTGAATAGGAATATAATCTATAGTGATGAGAGTGCCATTAAGACTTATAGTGGATATGTCTCAGTGGTTTAACAAAATACTGGATTAATTCGGATAAAGAGTTTTAACGGATTAATCTCAAATAGTTGGAAGCTTAATGATCTGTAGGTCCATAGGATCCCCGTCTACTACCTACATAAAAAAAGGTTACACCTTGGATTAGAATATTGAGCAAATCTGACGTATCAAAATCCTCTCGACACATCTAGGTGTTTCATTTAATAATTATGAAATGTAATCATTAATATTTTATTATAGAGGTATGGTTATAATTATAAATTTCCGAAATATATTTATAACCGATTTAATAATTTTTTCCGTAATCTCACACACAATCAGCTAGAGTTCAAAATATTTAATAATTAATTTTACCAAATCATTGATTATAATAGTAAATAATGAATTTTCAGATATTAAGTAAAAAATTAGGTGTCGTTTAGTATATTATATATGAACATTATGAGTTATTCTAATAGTATATATTTCATCTAATTAGAAATTAATTGTAAATTAAATAACAATATAATAATTAATTACCTAAAAAATTTTAAAAAAGTAGGTGTTTAGTGATACTTGTTTTCCACATTTAAAAAAAACACTTAAATTAAAATATTTGAATAATTAATATACAATAACTATTAAAGATTTAAGATTGTATTCTTAAGTTTAAATTTTATTCTAATTAATCTACTAAATATTTGACAATAGGTTGAATAAATGTTTAGTGGATTTTTTGTTACACAAAAAGTAGGTTTTAGTTGATTTTTCAACATATTTTCAACTACCTTTCTAGGCCCTATTCTTCCTAAGAATGCAATTTGAAGTATCAAATCATGCTGGAAATGAGTGAGTGCTTGCATGGTTTGTTAGACTTGATACAAAGCTTTCCATTTCTAAAATTGAAAGGAGAATAGTAGAAATCTGAAAATTTATAGAAATTCTTCTTGGAACAACATCACTTGTGCACTACTATCATGTCCTCTTCTCAACCTTCCTTTATCTCATATTCTTCCTCTATATCTAGCACTTGTCCAACCACTTATATTTAATTTTAAGGCTAGCAATTAATATATGATAGAGTACTTATTCTCTATAAGTTATCCTACTATATTGATTTTGGTAATCTACAATTGGTGGAAATAGAAAAGATTAATTGTAGATATTCCTAATCAAGGTAACTAAAGACTGCAATACCTTTTCTCTTTCCATTTATACAAACATATTTTATCATTTGCTTGTCTTATATTAAACTAATTAAAGTGATAACTCCTAGAATGCTTAATAATTTCATGTATTATTCTCTCTTTTTACTATTGTTTATCCATCTGATTTGGTATTAGAATGTTACATAGTATAACTAAGTCACACGCAATTAAAGATTTATAAATATTGAGTTATGGTGTTGAGAAACTTTCTTAGAGGATGCTATCTTTGGTTAGATCCTTCACTAATGGTATTCTACTCATACAACTTTGTTGCATTGTTTTCTCTTTGATTCTATGGTTAAATCTCTGTAATTAACTCATAGCGCTAATTGTTTGTTGGTTGAAGTCTGATAATTTTATTAGAGTCCAAAGTAAGTCGAATCTAAAAGTATGTAATTGAAGATTTGAAGTAAGATTCCCGAGTTTGAACCCAAATTGGAGAAGGAACAGCTACTGCCAGGCAGCATAAGCGACGCTACCAATACAACATTGCAACAGCGTGATTCTTCTAGAACCCAAGGCGTTAAGCAATAGTAAGGAAAATATGAAGCACATTGAAATCAAACATTGATCATCCCAGCCAAAAAAATGACAATGTACATGACGAAGACGACGGTTCATGGAAGGAAGTCATTGATTCGATTATACTTGTAGTTACCGTATCAAAACCAAAATTATGAGATACGGTTCAGCCTCTTATTAGAAGCTTTGGACCGGGCCAGTTCCAAAGATGGTTCGGTGTCTCAGTTTCGGGACTGATTTGAGCGATTTCAGAGGCTTCTTTTCTGAATGTTATTTTTTCATTAAATTAATTTTATTATGTAAATATAACTTTACAGTATCTTTGCTTGCTTAGAATGCAAAGTTGGTTTATATACAAGTGTTGATTTTATTGATATTTTATGCATTGGTATTGTACGTATGGTTAAATACCTTTATTTAATTAATTCAATCATGTAAATTCGTGCCATGATATTTGTATTGTTAAATTCTCATCTCTTAATAATCAGATCGACTTATATCCTCATCCTTTATAAGGAGCATAGCAATGTTTATGCAATTAATTTATTATGTTTAATAAAACTTTGTGAATAATATATAAAGATTTAGTATGCATGATTAGTCAATTAAAGATGCAACGGAAAGTTATATTCGGAATAACATAAAAATAATATAATTTTATATCTATATAATGAATGCGCTTTAGCATAATGTGTATAGCATTATACTATGGTTTTATAACGAGGTTATAAAATGAATTAGACATTTAAAATCTATAACAAAGTAAGATGCATGCTATAAATTAGATTTAAAATGAAAACTTGTTTAATAGTTAAAAAATAGGTCGTTATCTTATAAAACATGGTTATTAGAAGAACTCCTTATCAAAAGACGGGCCTATGAGCGGAAAGCAAAGATCGTTCCAAATTTCATTGTGACAGAAATACCTGCACTCACAAAACGATATCAATAAAAGTTATGCACATCTAACTAACAAAATTTATGGGCATGCTTTTAAATAATATAACTAATAACAAAGGACAAGAAGATTCACCTTTATTTAAAGGACTTTTTACTTCTCTGTATCTCTCGCATTGTCAAAATATCAAACAACTATGCGTTGTCCCTCTTGCATTACCGTCCAGACATCTGTCCACCAAAAATCTCGCTGCTAGCATTTCACCCCACCCGACAATCACAGTTCTGTCTACATTACCTCGAGTATTCAGGCTAGCAGGAGGACATCCACATCCTCAGTAGTTCTTCTTGGGTATATCTTGAAGTGAGAAATACAGGAGGTGTGGCGCGTCTGTCTACGTAGTATATGGATCCAGAGGGGAGGAGAAGATATCGATCTCGTATTCTACGACACAAGCAAAAATTGAGGAAAGATCACACATTTGGACGGTCTATTGTATAGTATGGGTGCTTTGATCATTTAGAACGGGTGCACACCAATTCGTTTAATGTTAACATCGGAGTTTGACTTTTTAGCATGATTGTTTAGGATAATTGTCCGATCTTCACTAGCATTCGCGAATCGCTTCATAAAGAGCTACATCAATCTTTTATTTGGTCAGAAACCTTTCGCCGCGTTGTACATCGAACCTCTATTTTAAGTAAATTACTTGAAGTCTTTCATTTATTGTAGGGTTCATCCGTTACGCCTAGACTTAATTGGTCTAGTTACTCAAATACTCAAGCCGATTTTAATCTGACATCTTTTACAAACATGAAACTTATTTTTATTCTATACTTCAGTTTATGAAAAAACTGAAACTGCAAATCGTCTTCCAACTTGTCACGTATGATTGTATCGAGAGATTGACAATAATCTGCTATTAAGGCACAACTCAAGTTTCTTTTCACATTCTATATTGATGTTTTTATTCATATAAGAAGAGTAAATCACTCACAATTAAGTAATATAGAGTAATTTATAATATTAGATTTTATTATTTGAGAGCCATCTCGCGTACTCTATTGATAGACACGCAGAGCATCAACCTGAGTGTGATTCATAATTTCCTTAATATTTCATTGTGACTGAATTACCAGACCACCACATTCTAACAATAGGGTAATGGAATCATTATATCTATATTAATCTGACACTCGCCTTTGATAACACCTAAACAATACAAAGAGATTGTTTAGTATACACACCAGTTACCCTATATTCCCAACCAATGCCGTTCAGGAGTATGATCACTACGAGGAACACAGGTGAGATATGAGCAATGCAACATGTTTAAGTGAGAAAGCAGTGTGCATGTCACTTACAGACACTCAGAGAGTGTGTATATGTATATATGCTCTACCAGTTATCCTATACTCCTAGCAGACAGTACGGTCACACGGCAATATCGAGACACCAGGATCGTGCTATAGCGGAAACGAGGCACGGTACGAACAATTTCGCAAAGAATGGGTATTGAAACACAACCACTTTAGAGCCTCTTGGTATTCTTTCGGAGTGGAAATCCAAAGAAGGTGGACCATATATTTTTGGATTTGCGTAGAGGATAAGGAGGAAAGAGAAATGATCGTGTAGACAATATGTAAGCATAGTGGGAGAAGGCTCATCAGTATAGCGGAATCGCCTTATCGATTATAGAGAAAGCTAACGATCGTGTACGTTTACTAGCGACCGTCTAGATAAAAATGGTAAGTGATTGTTAAGAAAACCCTCGGTTCACGCATAAGTGCGACTCAAAAAGATATTTTTTAGAAAATGCGTGCTTAATCTTGTTTAGTTCTCTTCAGAGCGTGGCGATTCGTGTTAGGATGAATAACAGAGCAATTTAATCGTATAGGCTTCTTCAGCTAACGCGAATCGATACGCTTTTCAACACCTTAAAGCGATTTATTTACGAACTCCTTGCAAAAATGAAGACTAATTTTTCATTTATTCTTTAGTATGACAATAACACACAATGATATTTCCCACTAACGACAACGATTAGAGGAGAAAGTTTCCATCCATCTCCATTGTAGGATTGTCATGTACAGCAGCGCCGAAGCACAAGGATCATACAAGCAG
>NW_024064346.1:0-1066 GCF_009727055.1 Benincasa hispida | reverse complement strand
CGATCGACTTCTCGACTTTTTGCACTTGACTTTGACTTCTCCTTGCAGACTCTCCTTGATATCGAAATCTCCATCTTATTCAACTTCTCTTCAATTTATCCTTCTTTGGAGCTCTCCAAACAAAAGAATGTGAGCTCTCATTTCTTATCGGCATTACCAAAGGTGGATTTCAATTACTTCTTCCTTTTTGGGGGATTTTGTGTTCTTTCTTTTTCATTTGAATGTTGTGAGATAGTTCTTGAGGATTCTATATATGGGTGTTTAATTGGATTTGGATAATTTTTTTAAAAATTATTCTTCTTAAGTTGCAAGGCTTTTAGATTAGGACTTTTTGCAAGGCTTTTAGATTAGGGCTTTAAAATTATTTTTGTTAAGTTGTTGTCTTAATTTTGATATGATATACTAGCATACAATGGAAGCAAACAGAATCAATAAGCACTCTAATTACATTTAATTTGAGTTCTAAAAGCATGCTTAAACAGAAATTTAAGAAAAGAGTTTCTTAACAACATACTGGTGACGAAAATTAGAGGGATGCAATTATGCGATGCTTAATGCTGAACGACGCAAACTCATTTTCTTATGAATTCCTAACATAATTGTTGCATATTCTGCTTAACAACCCTCATAATTCTAAATAAAAGGCCTAAGATGACGTGCATTTCTGCATGTCATCACATCCCAAACTTAGAATCATGCTTGTCCTCAAGCATGCGTTATACACAAGAAATTCTAACTCACCATCAGGCCTTCCTTTGCAATGACCAGCCTCTCAGAATATAATTTACTCATACCTCTTGTAACACCCCATACATTTTTTTAGTAATAATGTAATTTCAGTAACTTTATTATTTGGAATTTCAGTAATTGCTATTAGTTGGAGGGCATTTTTGGAATTTTGGACTTCAAGTGTAAGTGCGGGAATTTAATTGTTGGCATGAAATTATTCAAATTGGAAATTAATGGCAGGAATTAATTTTCTTTTAAAACGGAAAGGAATTAAATGTAATTATATTTATTTTTTTTGTTTTATTATTATTATTATTATTGTTTTTTTAATAAAAAG
>NW_024064345.1:0-2917 GCF_009727055.1 Benincasa hispida | reverse complement strand
TGGTATTAACCTTGTATTTATGATATGCTTGTTATTTATGAGTGAATAGACTCTAGAAGTTTTATGATTTACTGAGCTTTGTGAAGCTCATTCTTTTCTTTCATATTTTCTTCCCAGGTAGCGAAAGGTGATGAGTTCCAGGGTGCGGCTAAGGTCAAGGTCTGCCAACAAGCCATGTCACACTTCTGGTTTAAAAGTTGTTGTTGTAAACATTGTAGTTAAGTCTTGGATGTATAAATGTTACATTGTTGTAATAAAATGGGCCTACTCAATCAGTTGTTGTTTATCTCCTTGACATAAAGTTTACTGAGAGTAAAGAGGTTCAGATGAACAATAAGTATCACAAAATGGTGGAATCTGCAGTCCCTCACGTCTCCCCTCGAACCCAGGAGCGAGCTTGAGGCGGCTATGATATGCTTTTTTGTAGAGTTTGCTTTTTTTTTTTTTTAGAGAGAGAAAGCGAGTCAGAATTCTTCTAAGAGAGCTCTCTAAATAAATCAATACTCTTCTTAAAGCAAGATATTCATTTAGGATAAACAATGTGAGGAGAGTTTCCGCTCCCCCCCACCTCACAAATAGGGAGTTATTTTCTTTTCAATTATTTAATAAATAATTAAAAAAATAAATATATTAATTAATAAAATTTAATAATATATTTTATTAATTAAATATACTTATTTAATTAACTAAATTAAATTAATTAATTAATTTAATATCATAATATTTAATTTAATGTATGTATGAATCATATTCTAATAGATATATTCTCTCTTAACCTATGGTTTAATATAAATTAATTCATATTAATTTGGTATTTGAATCTTATTCAAATTATTAATTCTCTCATATTAAAACGTTTGAATTTTAATCTAATTCAAACTAACTTTATATTACAGTGTATCATATACAGGTAATTCCCTTAATCACTTTGAACATTTCAAATCTTTCAACACTTAATTCCTTGTTTATTCCATTGTGAGGTAGCAAAGGCCCTTATGGACCTATAGTTATAAGCTTCAATGATTCGAGATAATAATTAAACTCTTATAATATATTAAATCAACGTTCATTAACTATGGGGCACACCACTAAAGAATCATACTTGAACTCTTATGAACTGCAAAAATATTTTGTCCATTGAATTAACCATTTAACGTAAGTCAACGCTTTACAAATTGTTTAGTAATTAAGTTGGGTCAAAATTTTGTTTTACCCTTTAATTACCTTTGCTCTTAAATACCATTGATTCTCTAATCAACAATCTATTTATTGTTTAATCATAAACTAAATCCATCTTAGGCCATGAAAGGGTCAGATCTCATTGTTCAAGTCTCGGAGTCAGCACTTAAGGGAAGAACCTATCTACTTATCCTAAAGTCGAGAAGGAGCGAATTCCATCTTATGAAGTTATGTTCCCAAACTTAACACTCGGTACCTCAAAATTGTAGCCATATTGAGTTGACAACTAAGAACACTCTCACCCATACAAATCAAAGAACGATTCTCATGAACATGAGTTTCACCCACATACCAAACCTCAGTCTTGAATGAGTCTGATCTCAAACTCTACCTACACACACGGTAGATAGTTAACATTTCACATCTATAAACATTCATTAACCTATGTGCACATAGTTCTCCCTTTCATGGGCTCAGAAGCTAGGCCTGTTGGCCCTCTGACCATCCCATGCAAGGTTCCTCCCATCAGCTCAGGAACTAGACCCCTCAGCCCCCTGACCATTCTGTAAGGTTCCACTCAGGGCTCAAGAACTAGGTCTATTGACCCCTGATAACATGTAGAAATACAAGTTATTTACATTGTTTTATTTAGATATTGCTACCAAAAGAAAGGAAAGTTGCGTCAATTTTATAGAAATTGGCTAAGAAATGCAAGAATTATAAATTGTCGTCAATACACCCACTGACACCATTGCGATGGTAGAATGGAATGTTTCTGATCTGTTTTGCAGTAAATAAAGTCATCGCATGCGTTCATGGTTCAAGATAAACTAAACAACGCATCTATGTCGCATTGCGGCCATCATTCAGGAATGAATAGACCATCAATGCAATGACGGCGCATGTGACAGTCGATCCAGAGCTTAGCATTCAACGCGAATTCAACCGCATGCAGTAATATAAAACAGTACCGCATGTCGGGGAACGATCGAGGATGTAAAGAGCAACAACGCATTTGCGGAGGAGTCTGACAAATGTACAGCTTACCGTTGTGCATTTTTGATGGGATTGATTGTGTAACAGAAGGAATATTCACTCCACCATTTCAGGAACTGCCATAATAGTAAAGTGGGGACCACAAGTCAGAGAGTCAAGCCTTCATCTATAAATAGCCTCTGAGAATTCACTGAAAAATATGCTTGAATACATAGAAAAGTGTATATACTGATCTCTGAGAGAGACTGGTTGAGCGACTAATCAGAGTAGATCTAGGAAGAATCAAGAGACAAGGCTGAGAGGTGAGTCTCCGGGCAAGAATCGTTTCGATCCCCACCGAGAGGGAAGCTCTTCTCTTCATCCATTCCACACGGCGGTAAGCAAATCCTCTGTCCAGATCTGTGTCAAGACGTTGACACTCTTCTGTATTTGTTTCTATCTTTTTTTCAGCAATTGTATTCATCTTCTTAGTCTATCATCACACCATGTATCAGACGCTTTATCTTAGTATTAATTGTTATGATCATTTCCATCTCCATCTTTCTGTCATTTCCGTTCATCCGTAATTCACTTTCTCCACGATGTTTTCTTAATCCCTTGGATAATTAGCATGAATTAAGCAAGTAATAATTGGGTTAAGGAAATAAGTAAGTTTAGTCAAAGCATGCTAGACAACATCTTCACCTGTGAGAGCAGAAGTGAAGATGTCTTTCCGCCTATCGAGAGAGGGTTGGAAGAATGC